>NW_006913054.1:2711953-2988845 GCF_000271625.1 Coniophora puteana RWD-64-598 SS2
ACCAGGACGTTGGGCTCGGGCTGCTTGCGCCGAGAGACTGCTGTCGGATCGTCCATTTCCCCCCGCACATCTACAATGCGTTTCATCTGCTGCCCAAGGTGTGCCGGCGCCTGACGGACGTGTATCGTGCGCAGGCGCAGCGGTTCGAGCTGGGCCTTCCTCCCATCGCAGACGATCTGCTCATCGAGGCTGCTTCGCTCCCTACTACCCTGCATACGTGGAATAACCAGCGCTTCGAGACGCTCGGCGACTCTGTGCTCAAGCTCGGTGTTACGGTTCACATTATGAACAAGTACCCACATCGCCACGAGGGGCAGCTCTCCAAGCTCCGACAGAGCAGCGTGTCCAACCGCACGCTCCTCGCGCGTGCGAAGGAAATTGGGCTGGAGATATTCCTCAACAGCGAAACGCAAAGCCTGCAATCGTGGCGCTACGTCCACCCGTCCGAGTGCACCGCATCCGCATCCGCCGCGCTCACTGCCGGCACCGCCGAGTCACCATCGTCAAAAGCGCCCGCCCGGCGCGCAAAGCGCGAGTTCCCGCGGCGGAGCCTGCAGGACTGCATGGAAGCGACGCTCGGCGCCGCGTTCTACCACGGCGGGATGGACATGGCGCTCCGCGCGGGCACGGCGCTGGGCCTGTCGTTCGGCGGGGAGCTGCCGTGGTGTGCGCGGTACGGGCGTGTCCCGGACCCTTCTCCAGCTCCTCCGCTCTTTGAGGAGCTGCAGAGCGGTCTGGGATACGAGTTCCATCGCGGGGACTTGCTCGTGGAGGCGGCGACGCATCCGAGCTTTGCGACGAGTGCGGGGGCGTCGTATCAAAGGCTGGAGTTCTTGGGAGATGGTGTGTGCCCCATCCACGCCTGCGTGTCGTGGTTTTTTCTTCTTGTTTTCTTGGCGATGTGTGTTGATGATGGGGTCGTGTGATAGCGCTGCTGGACGTGGTGGTGATGCGCTACCTGTTCCACAAGTACCCCAGGGCGACGTCGGGCCAGCTTTCTGTTGCGCGCTCGCGCGCAGTGTGCGGGCCGACGCTCGCGTCTGTCGCGGTGAAGCGGCTTAATCTGCACCAGATTCTGCTCATCAACAACGTCGAGCTCAGCATTGCGATCAGCCGACATGTGCCGCTGCTGCAGAATCTGCCCACCCAAGAGATTGTGCTCAAGGCGTGGAAGTACGACCCGCCGAAGGCGCTGAGCGATATCATGGAGAGCGTGTTTGGGGCGGTGCTCGTCGACTCGGCGTACAACTACGAGAAGGCGGCTGCGGTGGTGGAGGAGGTGATGAGCGAGGTGCTGGAGCTGATTAGTCCGAGTGTCGCGAGGGATCCGGTGACGGATCTGATGCTGTGGTCTGCGGCGGCTGGGTGTTCGAGGATCACGTTCCAGTCAGCATTCCCTTTCTTTTGCTGTCATCACATATTGGTGCTAACATTATTATGCAGGAAAAGCCAATCGCACCCCGAGCTCAGGCGGAACGACAGCATCTCGGTGCTTGCGCACGGAATCGTCATCGTCGGACCTGTCACAGCCGCCAATCCCTCGCTATCAAAAGGTCTCGCGTCTGAGCGCGCCCGAGCCATTTTGGACGACCCCACGCACGAGTTCCACATCAAGAAGATGTGCAACTGTCGCGAGAAGCCGAAAGACACGTCGGAGGATATGGATATGGACGGCGCCCAGGATGGTTTGGGGAAGATTACCATCAACGAGAATGATATTACAGACGAAACGGAGGAGGGTTTTGCGGTGCTGGCACGGCAGAAGCTGGACGAGTCGCGCAAGGAGGAGGCTGGGAGTACACCGGAGGGAGACGAAGAGGAGGTGATGTATGAGGGGGGAGATAATCAGGATATGGACATCGATGACTGAGCGAGTGTTCCTGAGATAGCTTGCTTAGAGGTGGCTATCCCAGGAACGCTTACTCAGTCGTTGATGTCCATATTCTGTTTATCTCGTTGCTCATGCATTGTCTTTTTTTTTATTCAGGTGTACAGGTTGTGTCGCCTATCACCATCTCGTGTGCTGCGGTTTGTGCTGCAGCACGCGAGGGGGTGGCGGATTGCTTTCCGACGTTCCTCGGAGAATATGTATCAATATCTCGTCGCTGTCCATGCTTTCTTGTTTACGTTTTTGCTATCAATCAATATGCTGCCTGTACAACTGGCGTTTCATATAAAAGGGTTGTGTATACTGTAGTAGTCCATGTGTGGCCTAGATGCATTAGAAGGTTGGTGTTGTGGACGTCACGCGAGGGAGTTGAGGAGACAAGGGTCCACGGGGTCCATGGACCAAACCGTGGCTCACGCGCGTCGCGGATAGGATCACGCTCTTGACGAGTGACATACCCCCTCCTCCTCATCCACTTTCCTGTAACCACACCGGCGCGTCCCCAGCCCTCTGTCAACCGCCCACGTCCATCTATGGATGACCCCAGCAGTGACAGTGACTCGCCTGCTCCCTCCATCGTCTCCCTTCTTGGTATAAAGGGGTCCATCCGCTTTCGACGGCACGGCGCCAGCCAGAAAGCGCACGTCGTCCTCCGACGCGTCGACGACGACTCGGACGACGAGGATGCGGGCGAGGATGGCGCAGCTAAGCCTAAGACCACCGTGCGCTTCAGCCTCTTTGCCCGCAAACGTATTGAGGTCAAGCCCGGTAAGGAGATCCTGCTCGCGCTCGAGACCGCCGACGGCGTGTTCGGCAAGGATGAGGCTATAGTACTCGAGGGGGACATTGAGGGCGCACAGGCGCCCCCGGAGGAGGAGGACAAGACCCAGGTCGCGGACGAGGACATGCAGGTCGACATGCCACCGCCGCCGCCGCCGCCTGTACAGGTTGTTATCCCTCCCAAGATGCGGCGGACGTGGACGAAGCAGGCCGAGCAGGTAAGCGCAACCGCAGGTGAGTACAGCTCGAGCATGCGCTCGTCTATCGACTGAGCATGTGTTCGGACGTTTTCGTCTGTAGATACCTCGACGTCATCGACGGCGATAGCGACGACGTACGCAACCGTGGAAACGCAGACAGACCCCTTACCCGAGGCCACTCCTGCTCCCCCTCCGCCAGTGAAGCTAGACCACGGCGTCCAGGCGGACCCTATCCTGCCGCTGACATCCTCCAGTGTCGCTCAGACTGATCCCATACTCCCTCCGCCTACATCAGAAGGCGCTTGTCAGACGGATGGCACCTCATTATCGAGGGTAGATGATGCTGCTCAAATTGACATTCCACCTTCGCCACCAAGGTCTGATGGCGCTGTTCGCGCTGTGGAGACCGAGGACTCTCACTCCCCACCACAGGTAAACATGTCTGACGAGATAACTGTCGAAACTCTGGTGCGGCCTTCGCCTTCTTCTGAGTTGTCTTCTGTAAGTCAACGTCCAGTATGAGCGAATTTGCCTAGGCTTACGAGAGCAGATACCAGACCACACTTCTCATGCGCGTAGCTTGTCTCCCATGAGCCTCTCCCCAGTTTCTTCGTCACCCCAGTCTCCTCTCCCTCTCCCTGTTAGCTCGCCTTTGACAGAGGTCACACCATCTCCCCTTGGCAGCGACAACTTATTGCTTGAACAAGCCGGGCCATCCAGGGCGTCATCACGACCTCCGCCTCCATCCACGACAATGACGACGAGCAGACCCGCCTCTTCAATGTCGATCACCATGGCCGACCCTCATACGTCCGGCTCGGGGTCACACAGCCCAAACGCTACCATGGTCGACGAGTCACAAAAGATCGGGTTTGCTTTTCCAACACGCCCCAAATCAACCTCGCCGTTTGAAGTTCCTGGCCTCTTCGCAGACGATACTTTCTCATATTCGACAAGTTTCAACGACGGCGATCCGCCTTTCGACTCTACTCCCTATGAGCAGGCTTCCGAGCCGCCTCGGGACTCGTCACCCCGGTCCCCGCCTCGGGACGAGCCTGTCATTCATAAGCCGAAGCCATGGAATCCGTTTGTATCTGGTGGTCATATTACGGAGTTTTTGGGATCACCGAGGACATCTGATAACCAGTCTCGCTCCATACCTTCCACTCCCCAAGCCGATGAGCAGGTCCTACACCCACCGCCTTCGGAATCTATTCAAATCCCCACTCCGGTTACCCAGTACAGTGCGGCCCCGACGCCAGTCTACCACCAAGAACCGATACCGATTCCTCAGCCTCGGGTACGTGATCTCAACCCCTTGTTTTTCTCTCCCCTGACCATTTTTAGGTTACGCCTATAGCAATACCTGACATAACGTCTCAGAGCCAACTCACCCCTCCGTCATCTGCTACATCTAACAGCAACCCTCCCAACATGTGGGCACAACCCCCACCCGTGCCGCCTCCGGAGGTAACAGGCCCACGCACGATGTCCTCCTCGAATCGCACCCTCCCCTCTTCCTCCAAACCCAGCTACACCCCCACCACCCCCATCACTGCCGCCCCTTCCGTGTCAATGCAGACGCGCAGCCAGACCTCCAAGCTCGCGACACCAGCCTCGACCGCCGCGCTGCCCAGCCGGCCCTCGGACGCCGTCATCGCGGCCTCTGGCAGCACAGGGCGCAAGAGCCAGCGGGTAGGCCCTGGGCCTGGGCCCGATCTGCAGACGGCGTATCAGCAGATGCAGCTGCACGAGCAGCAGCAGCAGACGTACACGAAGGTCGAGTCTGCGAACGATCCGCGGCTGACGTTTGCGGCGACGGGCTCGGTGTCGAATCCGCTGGGTATACGGCCGGCGGCGCAGATGTTGTTGCCGAGGGCGCTGAGGTCTGTTGTGGACGTGGCTGCTGGAGCGGGGGCGGGGGTGGGGGTGGGTGGGGTTGGGCCGACGTATGTGCAGGGGGGCGGGGAGAAGGCGGGGGCGGGGATAGGGGTGCAGCTGAAGCAGCAGCAGAAGCAGGTACCGCAACAGCAGCAGCAGCAGCAGCAGCAGCAGCCGAAGCAGCAGCAACAGAAGCCGCCTGCTGGGCCTAAGAAGCGGCTCGTCGTAGGGCCCGGATGGAACCACAACAGGCTGACGAACGGGCACGCGCCGAGTGCAGAGCCTGCGCCGTCGACGGCGTCCGCGTCTAGCACGCCCGCTGTGCAGGTCAAGATGGAGTCGCCCACACCGGTGCTGCGGCCTGCTACGGCGAGAGTCGGGGCGTCTGCCCGTCGGTCCGGGGGCGCAAGCCGGGATGACAATGTGGATGGGAATGGGGGTGGAGAAGACGACATACCAGGCTTGTCGGGCTTCGTGCCGTATTCGTCACCGTCGCCGCCGCCGAGCTATTCGCCTCCACCCTCGGTACCGACGGGGCAGGGACAGGGGCAGGGGCAGGGTGCTCCTGGGGCTGCTGCTCCCTCGCAGGTGCCTTCGAAGGTGCAAGGGCAGTCTTCCCAGACCCAGACCCAGACCCAGACGAAGGCACAGGGGAAGAAGAAGTCCTCGAGCCGGTCAAGCAGCGTGCTGTACGACAAGTCGTTGAGGTCGCCGACGACCAAAGGTCAGTCCCAATCCCCATCTCCGTCCCAACCCCAGTCCTAGTTCCCTTCGAGTCCGCTGTCCGCCGCCGGTGAGGCCAACCAAGCCCTTACTCAACGATTGCATTTGTCCGGGATCATCATCCCGTCACAGGTCTATTAGCGGAGCTCTCGGCGGTAAAACAAGCGAGCGCGCTCCAGCTCGCGCAGATGGCGTGCTCGTCCAAGCAGCAGCAGCAGCAACAGCAACAGCGGCAGTCGCCCGCACCAGTTCTTTCCGCCTCCGCCTCAAAAGCGAACGGGCACCAGGTAGTGGTGGTGCCGCAGCAGCAAGAGGAGTCCCCGCGTTCGGACGCCAAGGGCAAGAAACGCGCGCTGTCGAATGCGGGGTCGGACGTGCCGCGCAAGAAGGAGAAGGCGGTGGATCTCGAGCACGCTTCTGCTTCTTCGAGTAGTGGTGCGGCTGACGGTATGGACTCGAGTTGGCCGGCGCATGCGCCGTCGGCTACTGGGCGGGTACACTCGGGTGGAGAGGCGGACGCAGAAGGAGAAGGGGGAGGGGGAGGAGAAGGAGGTAGCACGGAGGTTCTGGATATCGTGCTGAACTCGGATGGGCAGATGCTTGCTGTCATATGTGCGTCCTTCCCTTTCTCCCTTGTTCGCTTGTACGCCAGCGAAGAAAATGTGGTGCTGAGACAGCAGGGATTTCTTTTTCTCGTATACACGACACGACAGGCAACGACTCCTCGATACGAATATGGAGCAACGCGCAGCGGCAGGAGACGGCGCGGCTGGCGCTGAACGCGCCGGTGGTGGCCGCCGCGTGGATGATGGACGGCAAGTCGCTCCTCACGCTCGCGCGGGACGGGGTGGTGAGCCAGTGGACGCGCGATGTGCGTTTTCTCCTTTCTTTCTGTTCTGTCCTTCGCCTTCTATATTCATATTCATATTCGTGCTCATGCCTTTTCTGATACTTACGGGCACACGCAGCCACTGGGCCAGTGGCAGTGGACGAAACTGCTAGACGCGGGCAAGGAGGAAGCGGCGTGCCTCGCGCACCGGCGCGATCGGCTTGCGATAGGGTTTCCGCGGCTGGGTGTGAAATTGTGGATACGGAATAAAGGTGTGTTTATGACATAAATCTCGCTATGCTTCCTTGCTTCTTCTCCTGCTCTTTGTTGCTTCCCGGGCTTCTTTGCCATGGCGAGCGGAGAGATGTGGAGAGATAAGGGGATATGGACAAGGAGCTGACGGTGGTGGTGTATTAAGCAGGGAACTGGTTGCCGCAGCGGTCGATTCTGCGGCAGAATGTGACTGCGATACAGTTTTTGGACGATGGGGAGGCGTTGTTGGGCGGGACGGGGGACGGTGTGCTGTGAGTTGGACGAAAATATTGCAGACTTTCTCAGGGGCTTACCAGCAGCGTCAATGCAGATGGTACAGCGAAGTGCCGAACGGGACATTGAGAGCTTACGCCTTCCTCAAGTCGAAGATGTGCGTCTTTCACACGTGACATCAGTGGAACTAACCGTGATTAATGGTCGTTGCAGACAAAAGCTCTCGATACATCCAACAGGCAGGTATGCGCTTGTCTCACAGACGGACAGCGGGCGCGCGAGCCTCGTTAATATTTCGATAACGGACAAGGGGAAGGTGGTGCAGGTGTACCAGCCGCAGGCCGAGAGCGCGGCGAGCGCGTTCGGAGCCAGCTTCGGCGCGACGGGCCAGATGGTGTTGTTTGGGGCGACGGACCGGCAGGTGCTGGTGTGGGACGCGGACAAGGGCGGGGTGGTGTGCGGGCTGGACTGTCAGACCGGTGAGTGCAATATCACCAAAGAGCCCTGGATACGGGTTACTTTGGTGTGTGTTATGGAGGATTTTGCTGATGGACGACGGACGGTTGTATGTATGCGCCCTCGGGTGAACAGATGAGAAGGTACAGAGTGCCGTGGTGCGTGTGGTGACATTGCGTTGTCATGAGGATTGTTCGATGCTGACGGGTGGTTGTATGCGCACTTGTGCGTTCGTTTTGTGCATTCTAGTGCTTCAATCGGGCGACAGCCGCGGACACGCCGTACATTGTGGCTGGGACGAAGGAGGGGCAGCTTACCTGGTGGGATCTTCCACCGATGTACAGCTAGCTGATTGGCCATGCGCGTGTTCATTCTTACTCTACGCTCGGTTGAGACTTGTTGACGTTCGGACGCAGACATGATCTTGAGGTTTTGGTTGCTTGTCTTTGGAGTCGTCGTCGAGACGCTTTTTTGCATTGTATAATTTGATTATAATGACGCGTACGCGATAAGATAATTAATGTGTATCTTTATGCACACGTGGGCTGGGGCTGGGGTTGATGAACCTGGTAGCGCATATGGTTGTGCCGGTCGGAGCGGAGAGTAGTCGATTGCTGCCACTGCCTGTCTCTGCGTATGTCGGGTTATGTGAGGATCGCTAGGTACGATCTTGAAGATCATGGACACCAGGGGTTGTATGGCCTGTGATCGGTGATGGGTACCGGGTAGCCGTTGTGGCAGATGCGCTGGTGGTGGACGGAGGACGCGTTGGGGGCGTGGTAAAATACTGCCTTATAAGGGAGAGTCGCGCGATAGCGGTGCGTCTGAGCGTGGCCTGGGTTTCGTTCCATTTTGCCTTTGCCTCTCCTCCCGCACGCAACGCCAAACAGCCCTCCGTCCCCGACCCTTCCGCCGAGCACCCAGCCCCCTACACCCCCTCCAGCCCATCTCCTGGTGAGTCTCATTCCTCCAGCTCATTACCATCCCGTGCCATTGGCAGGAGCGGCAGCACGAGCACAGCTTCGTTGTCATGCTGTTCAACCGCAACTGCAACACGCCTTCTCCGACCCAACTCAACCTCTCACCTTCTAATTTCGGTCCCTTTGCTTGCCTCACCCCCCTCCCCGTCCTTTTGCCTGCTCACCCGCCTTCTCCTCCTCCTCCAGGTGCCAAGCCAATCGTCCTTGAAAGGCATTCTACTCGTAATACTCCACAATGCAGACAATCAAGTGCGTAGTCGTCGGTGATGGTGCCGTAGGCAAGGTACGCAGACACTCCATCCCTCCATCCATCCACCACATCGACCCTGCCTGTCCCCACCCCCTCCCCTCATTTCGTGCCCCCATGCTGATTAGTCCTCGCCTGTCCGCTCCAGACCTGTCTCCTGATCTCGTACACCACCAACAAGTTCCCGAGCGAATATGTCCCTACTGTACGTCGGCTTTCCCTCCTCCATCACCGTTGTCCACCCTCCGTGGGCTCCGGTTAGCCGACACGGTTGATGGACCATCGTCGTTTTAGGTGTTCGACAACTATGCCGTCACCGTCATGATTGGAGAGGACCCGTATACGCTAGGCTTGTTTGATACTGCAGGTGAGTCCCCCATTTCTATTGAGCCATTCTCCCGTCGCCCCAATTCTCCCTTCGGCTGGATCTTACCTCGCTTCGTCACTGTGACATGACTCTGACGTCTTCCCTTCCGATATCCAGGTCAGGAAGATTACGACCGGCTGCGGCCCTTGTCCTACCCGCAAACGGATGTCTTCCTCGTCTGCTTCAGCGTGACGTCGCCCGCGTCGTTCGAGAACGTCAAGGAGAAGTGGTTCCCAGAGGTCCACCACCACTGTCCAGGCGTGCCCTGCCTCATCGTCGGCACGCAAGTCGATCTCCGCGACGACGGCCAGGTCATCGAGAAGCTCGCCCGCCAGAAGCAACGGCCCGTCACGAGCGAGCAGGGCGAGCGTCTCGCACGCGAGCTCGGCGCCGTCAAATACGTCGAGTGCTCCGCGCTCACGCAGAAGGGCTTGAAGAACGTGTTTGACGAGGTATGTTTCTTCTTTTTTTATTTTCTTCTTCCTTCTCCTTTTCGCGACTCCGGAGCGAGCTTATCGCCACCGTCGTGTCGCGTGTCCGTTTTCCGTTCCCGCTTTCACCCATTGGACACCCATTGTACCACGTGACTCGTTTGATGGGCGCTGCTGATGCGACGTCTTAACTTCTGATCTGACGCTGCTTGTTTCCCCCTTGCACAGGCCATCGTCGCAGCGCTCGAGCCGCCCGTTGTGAAGAAGAAGCCGAAATGTGTTATTGCCTGAGGGAAAAAATATGCGGATTAGCACACATATATTGACTCGGGCCCTTCATTTCCACTTTTTTTCTGCATGACGATTTCTGTGTTGTTGCACGATCGATGCCCCCCGTTCACCACCCGCCTAACGACCCCTTTCTCTCTTTTCTTTTCTCTCCGGCTCGGCTCGTCGTAATCTCAATCTCAACCTCTTTTTAACGAACCACTCACGCTTCTTCTTCTTCCCTCCGCCCACGCCCTATCGATCGTGCCTCATATATCCCTTTTTTCCGTCTTTCTCTGCGCGTTCTCATGTTTTTCCCCTTTCCTGTCTTTTTATACTCTTCTTTTTTCCCTCCCCCAACCTGTGTTTGCGTTGTGCGTTAGGTTGGCTGGTCGGACCGCACTAGAAGGAACTCTTGGACCAGTTACCCCCCCTGCGACCAGCCCAGTTCCGGTTCCAGTTCCAGTCACTGTTCCATTCACTGCCCCAGTCCTGGATCTTAGTACCTCCTCACCCCACCCGTAACCGTAATGACACCGGTCGGTGCTCGTGCGCTGACCGTCTTTCTGCCTGCGTGCGGCGTGTTTTTGGTCGATGTTCGTCGGCATTTTAGAGTGGCGACTTGTGGCCTGCTTTGAGGCGCTCGGCTAAAGGGCGCTTGTGAGCGTGCGGGGTGGCGGTTTTGTGTCGTGTATGTGCGTGCGATGCGTACGCTCGTTCGTTCGTTCGTTCGTTCTGCGTGTGCATGGGTGTTTTCTTGTCGCCGTCATTGGAGTTCATGTGTCAATAAGGCGGTGGTCGCGGTGGTTTGGTTCCCTTGGTCGCGGTCACGGTTGAGGGCTTTTCGAGTTCAAGTTCAACCAAGTTCAGGTTCACGGTTTTCTTCTTAACGTACAACACATACACACTTGCCCTCCTTTTTTTGTCTCCGCGCTTTCGTTTCGTCTTTGGAAGCGCGCGTATACGGCTTTTTCTTGCATATATGGGGGAGAGGATTATGAAGAGTATACATACGTACGTAGTTATAGTTGGGATATGAGATATGGATCTTGCGCTCATGATCATTAGTAGCTATAGATGTCGTGGGGTGGGGTAGATGGAAAATAATTGAGGTTTGGGATATATGAATTGGGATTTGGGATGTGTGATGGGATGTTGAAAAGGTTTGCGGTTTGGTGGGCCTATGTATCACAGAAGCTGACGTCTGAGCTCATGTGGAAGTCTATCGCGTACTACGTACGGACGCATTTCTACCTCTCCATCCGTTCCTACGAGTCGGACCACTCGGCTTTACTGTAAATAAATCATTTAAATGCTCGGCTGTTCCTTTCGAGGCTGCAGAAGCGCCGGGTCTAGTTGTGTACTTGCGTTTTTATGGCTTTTGGCAAGTGATTAATGGGAACTTTACGTCCGTATGCTCTGACTTGTGGTTGAGAGAGAAAATGTGCATATGGAAGACAGCGATGCATGGTGCTGCGTTATATTACACCGGTCATACGGGATGGCACGTGCGGTTGCTTTACGTCGAGCGTGACGGTGTTGCTACCTATGCCAACCCGACGCATCTACAAGAAGCGGGCGCTGGGGAGTGGATCGTGGAAGTCTATAGTCGTCGCTCTCCCTCTCCCTCTCTGTGTCTCTCCTATCTCATCCGTATCCAAGTATTCGACGCAAACTTCATCTATACGGCAGCGGGATGGTGACCTGCGTGTAAACTCCAGAGAATGGATACACGTTCAGCGAAGGAGGATCTCGGGAGCCTGCAGAGAAAAACAGAATCGTCAGAACGAATACCTCAAAACGATGCAATCCAATATATGCGAGTGGAGAGAACGGGAGCCGAACGCTCACCGCGCCGCGCGTCTCGAACGCGAGCCAGTCGCCCGTGCCGGTGGGGAGCAGACCCATCGAGCGGCACTTCCAGAGGCCGACGGCGAGCGTGAGCAGGTTGCAGATCACGTAGACGGTCTTCTGCGGGATCAGGGTGTGCTCGAACGCCTTGAGGTTCGGCGAGAGGAACGGGGAGGCGGAGGCGGGGGCTGTCTTGGCCTTGGCGGCAGGGGATGACTTCTGCGCGGGGGCGGGGCTGGATGGTGCGGGAACGGGGTTGAATGGGTTGAATGCTAGGTACCAGAGGAGACAGGCCAGCGAAGAACGTCAGCGACCCTCGACAGGCGGACGTGGGCGGTCAGACGCACCTGTGTTCATCCCGAACACGTTCTTGATGGGCGAGAGCAGGAGCATGAACACGATGCCGAGCGAAAAGACCTGCACGCCCCCGCCGGACATGTAGAGCATGAACGCCTGCATGGGGAGCGACTTGGCGGGCGCGATGGCGAGGTCCCACGCGCGCCGGTGCTTGAGTGACGCGTGTGTCGCCGCTGTGGCCTGCGCTGAGGCGGCCTGTGCGCTGCCTATGGCGCCGGTGCTACCGCTGCGGGAGGACTGGGAGGGCGCGGAGGTAAAGCCGGGTGTTGGGGGGAGGTTGCGCCATCTGGGTGTGCCGTGGGGGGACGTGGGTATGGTCAGCAAGGGTCTGGGACGCATGAGGTTCGGATAGAGCGTACTTGGAGCTTTCTATTGACGCGTAGTCGAGAGTTGTTGTTGTTGACATTGGAGTAATGAGGAAGAGCGGATGGCAGACGCGGCTCGGACTCGGACAGTCGACAGACGTGTCCTCCGAATATTCGGTGCTACTTACGTGCAAAAGATTCTCAAATTCACCGCCCTGACTACTTGCTGAGCATCACTGTAAATAAGGCTCACAAGAACCTTTTGTTTAAGCTCAAAGATGCAAAGTGTAATATATTGCAGTCTACTTTTATCAAGCAACGAATACAACATCGATCATCCAGTACTTTTGAAGCAACACAGCCGACTCAAGCTACTGCTGATATTGCATAGGTGGAGGCATCCCACCCCCAGGCATGCCCTGCCCAAACCCAGGCGGCGGGGGTGGCGGGAATCCACCAGGAGGAAACATCCCCTGCGGCTGCATACCCCCCATAGGCGGCGGCGGTGGTGGCATCCCCATAGGCATCCCCATCCCAGGCGGCGGCATGCCCATCATCTGCGGCATCCCCTGCCCCGGCACGACCGTCTGCTGCGGCGCAAACCCAGGCGGGGGCGCCATGGGCGGGGCCATACCACCGGGCCCGGGCTGGGCAGGCGGCGCCGCGAGCGCGCCCGCGAACTGGCCCTGGTACGAGCCGTGGAATGGCGCGCCGGGGCGGTTCGGCGGGAGCGCGTTGTTCTTGCGCGCCTGCGCGGCGAGCGTGCGCTCGGCGGACGTGCCGTGGCGCTCGCCCTTGCCGTCCTTTTTGAACGCGTATTGCACGGTGAGGGGCTTGTTCATGAGGTATTGGCCGTTCATGGCTTCGACGGCGGCGTCTGAGGATTCGAAGTCGATGTAGGAGACGAAGCCGTAGCCCTTGGACATGCCGGAGCCGGGGTCGCGGGCGATCTGGAAAGCACAGAGATGTGTTGGAGGGATGGAGACAGATAGATGAGGGGGAGACGCACCTTGGCAGTCGTAGCCATGAGACCGAATGCGCTGAATGTGTCGTACAATAACCGCTCGTCGACATTGTCATCCAAGTTCCCAATGAACAGGTTCGCTCCGACGTCGAGCTGCTTCTTGTCTGACGAGGCCTGCGATGCAAAAAGGATAAGCATAATTATATCATCTCAGACAATTAGCATACACACCTTGTTCACTCGTATAGGCTTTCCCCACAGCTTAATCTGGTTCATGATTTTGCATGCGTACTCTGCATCCTCCTCCGTGAGGAACTCACAGAAGCCATATCCTTGGTGGGCCATTGAAATACGGTCCTTGGGAAGATGAACGTTGACTAAACATGACCGATAGTCCAACATAGTCAATGCAAACGTCAACGAGCGCGGCCTGGCCTACGCACCGACTGGTCCGGCCTGGAGCATGAGCTCCCAAACGAGCGCGTCTGAACATCGTTCGTCTAGGTTACCCTGTCCCTGTCCTCAGCATTGTTGACAGAAAACATAGTCAAAGGAAAGACTTACGAGATAGACTGTCGCCTCTTGGTTCCTGTCATCATTTGGACGGGACATAGCAGGCGAGGGCGGACGCGCAAGTTGGGCGCGAGCAAGAGGGGAGGGTGCTTAGGTAATACGCGTCGAAACGTCAAACGGCCCCTTTTGAGCGCTTGGTGCTCTTTGACCTTCAGCTTCATTTCCTAGGTTGTTGGCCCTCTCAAATTTCCGGACCTGCTAGCTTTGCTTGCGATCTTGAGTTTTGCTAGTCTTGTGTGATAGTGTCGCTAGCCTGACCAGGGTCACTCGCCCGCTGCAGGGTCCTTGCTTTGCTCTGGTGCTGGACAATTTGCTGATCGCTCTTGTCGAACAAAGCCACAAGATGTTATAGGGACATGTGCTTTGGCATTCTGGGTCTTAGTGCTTCGACAATTCGCCAACCGGGTATGGGTCGCTTTGTCTCTTTGAATTACGCTGAGCTGGACGCATGGCATAAAAGAGCCCTCTGTGTCGACCTTCGTCTCCTCACCTCATTCCTTCTCTTTTTGCTAGTTTCCGAAGCTTCGCGCTATGGCCCTGAATACTCGGAGTCATTGCATGGGCCTATCCGATGCCTATCTTAGTGAGTGTTTGATCTTGCGCCATCGCCGTTTTCCTCATGTCTCCGTGGTAGAAGAAGCCGACGTTGCTTCACTTCCTTTTGCATCAATCATGGACCCTGTTCTCATGAAACTTGTGAACACCAACAACTTCTGCTTTGCAACTCCAGGTCCTGTCTTAGACCAGCAGCTGAGGATGAAGACGCGATGGGACACGTTGTGCCCGCCTCTCTCTGATGGTAAGTCGCCTTCCGGATTTATTTCGCTTGCCTTTGAGACTGAACATGTGCAACGACAGGAATCATCCCAGGTATTGACTTCGAGCTCGAGACCCTTGAAACCTTCTGGCTCTTGCACAGGCATCGCTTCGCCCCAGCTATTGTGAGCACTCAGCCGACCTTCAACCACTCGCCCATCGTCATTTGCCGCGAGGATGACCTTATTGGACCCAAGTTCCTCCAGCCCTTTAGCTCGGGATTTGCTTACTTCGTGCCTAAGACCTCTGGCGCATGGGCCGACATGCGCCTGAGAGACTGTGGGTCGCAGCCGCTTAACTTCTTCATGCAGATCCCCGGCACGTCGAAGTGCAAGTACATCGGACAGTACCAGACGAAGCTCCGGGGCGACCTTGCTCTGAGTTTCTTCGACGCGCAGCTCGTCCCGCCGGTGTATATGCATATCCTACGCTGTGTGGTCCCGGACTTCAACGGTCCGCTAGAGCCGCGCATCCCGCGTGTGTTAATGGATATTGTAGGAATGGACCGCGACCTCCTCCTGAAGATCCACGATTTCGATCTCGAGGTGAGGAGGAAGAAGGCGCTTGTGGAGGTTCAGTCTGCGTGCGTGGCTTACCTTCGGCATCGCGAGCGCGATGCGCGAGTGGCTTTTCAGGGGCGTTTGATTGGTGGCTTGAGCGTGATGGATGAGATGGCGCTCGCGGTCTCGGTGCGTCCGCCTCTGAATGCTCCGCCGCGCATTGTGCGCTTGTTCGAGGCGCCTGTGAATCCTCCGAGTCTGCCCTCTTTGGTAAGGGCGGGTCGGGTTCATGATGAGGCCCCTTTGACGGTGCACCAGCCTCAGCCCATTCGACCGTTGGATTCTATCCTTACGGCGCATCCAAATAATGAAGCGGAAGATCTTTGTACAAATGTCGCTTCATTGAGATTTGCTCCCTTCGACGTCTAGTGAACTGCAGCTGGTACGGATTGCTGTTTCTATTGAATCTAGAATATCTGTGCTATGTAGATGTGAGTCTGAATAGAATTGTGACATACTGTGTCCATGTAGTGATGTGTCTGCCCTAAACCTGTTCATGTTGTGCGACTGTCGGAAATTCCCTAAGTCCATTACAATCACGTGGCATTTCGATGCGCTTGCCACGTATATTGCGATGCATCAAGATATAGCCGTCGGCGATACAACGTAGGGAGGGCCGTTACAGTAAATTAAAGTAGAGCTGACGGAGTTCAAATGTTTCCAGGGCCGTTGTAACACTTCGAAATAGCCCCTGTCGGAGTTACAACGTGCAGAAACCAGTCGTTCGAATGTGATTGCAATGCGAGATTTTCTGCGACTTAATCGATAAGCTGCAAACGCGCTCAGCTACCTCCGGTGGCTAGTACTAGCTCATCTAAGTCCACGAACACCACATCAAGATGCCACCGGACCGTACGAAGTTGGTTCAGTGTGAGATATGCCATGCACAGATGAAGGAGAAGGGGATGGGGCGACATCTGAAGTCATGCGCCGAGAAGCAGCGCCGCGATGAGGAAGATGAGGAGTATATGCGATCTCTAAGTGAAAGTAAGCATTTGCTTGGTGTGCAGCTTTATAAACTAGCGGGTAGTTCTGACTATATCAATATTAGGCCAAGCTGCTATAGCTGCAGCGTCTGGATCTTGGATGACGACGGCGGACATGGCAGCTCGTCATGCAGCCGCGGACGTTGGTGTCGCTGGGCCATCACTCTTAGATGATTCATGGCCGGATTCTGCCTCCCGCCCACCCACAAGGCAGCCGTTCGTACATCCGGGTGAGCATCAATACCTTTCATTGCTCTGTTATATTACCTAACCAACAATTATCACATATTAGCTGCTGCTCCCCCGGTGGTACAGCGCGAAGTTTGGGACTACGACGAAGGAGTGAGCATTATAAGTCATACCGAGGAACTGCAACAATCGCGTAAGTCTCCCTTTTAAACAAGTCTCCGAGCATTCTCATAGCTGACTTCACTCTCAAGCACAACCTTCGACATCGCAAATCGTCAATGACAAGGACGACATACGCGTTGAATACCACCCTCACGCCGAGAAAGAGCCGGAAGTGACGCCTTTCTCGCAATTCTCGCGAGAGCACTTTTCCAAACCCCAGATTGACGAGGAGAGCCTTGACCCATGGCACCCTTTCCGCTCTCGGCTCGACTTCGAGGTGGCTGAGCTCGCACTTGATGCGCTGATGACCAAGGAGCAGACATCGCGGCTCATCAAGCTTATTCGGCGCGTTGCTGATCACCGGGAAGATTTTCACATCCAGGATTACAAGGATTTGCGACAAACGTGGGACGCTGCTGGCAAGCGTGTCACACCAGTACGTACTACAAATTTCTATTCCAACATGTTCATAGATCTTTACCTGCAATGTCCACCAGTTCCGGCGTGAAGTCATATCCGTAAACTATGCTAAGGAGCCTGAACCACGGCAATTTGACTTTTGGCATCGTCCTCTGTGGGACTGGGCCACCGATCTTCTGAAAGATCCACGTACGGGGCCTCACTTCCATTTTGATGCCCAGCGGCTTTCAAAATTCGATGGCGAGTTGTTTGTGCGCTTCATCGATGAGCCATGGACAGCAGATGACTTCTGGAGCTTCCAGGTGCATTTCGTGCTCCATTTTTAACTTATTTTATATGTGTACTACTGGGATTGATACAGAATCGGATTCCCGAGAATGCCAAGCCGTTTGCGATCATCCTATATGCCGATAAAGCCAAGTTGTCTACTTTTGGCACCCAGAAGGCGTATCCCATCATTGCTCGCTGTGCCAACCTTCCCGCATCAATCCGTAATGGCACAGGATTTGCGGGCGGTAGAGTCGTGGGTTGGTTGCCCATTGTGGGTTTCTCATTTTTATTGCCGCAGGCGTTCACTCAATCGGATATGTCAGGTTAAGGAGGACCCTAAACAAAAGAAAAAGGTAGCGTGGAGCAACTTCAAAAACGCTGTCTGGCATGAGTCTTTCAGAGTCTTTCTCGAGGAGATTGCCATATATGCAAAAACGGGGCGATGGGTGAAGTGTTGGGATGACATTGAAAGGTGGTTTTTCCCGATCATTCTTATTTTATCTGCAGACTTCGAGGAGCAGTGAGAACATATTTTACTGTATTGACCAAGAGACTGACATATTTATCAGGAGCGTCATGGCATTGACTCGAGGCGTCAATGCCAAACGACCGTGCCCGGTATGTAAAATTCCCAGGAACCTGCTCTACAGCCACCAGGAGTGGCCTCGAAGAGTTGCAGAGCAGACCGATGCGCTGCTCAAACACGCTCGAAGTCTTAGCCGCAAAGAACGAGACGAAGTTCTTCTGCATGCTGGAATTAGAAATGTCAATGTGAGTTCCCCTCCTATCCTTACTCAATCTGATTTATAACGTGCGGTTCAGAACGCGTTCAACACTGTGGAAGGCACGGATGTCCACAAGGCTCTCTCCTTTGATCCGTTGCATGCAAACAAGGAGGGAATGTTTGGGTATCACCTTTGGCCCATCGTGCAGAAGGAAGTACATGCATTAGGACGCGATGCAGCAGCCACTGTTGACAACAAGTAAGGATATACAATCTCACTCTAGCTGTTTTCTGATTGCAGAGAGGTTAGCTTTGATCTAATGCCTCGGTGGAGGAATTTTCATCATTTTGACCATGTCATCGATGTAGCCTTCAACGACGGAGAAAAACATGGTGATATATCCAAGGTCAGTTCTAACACGTGTCATCGCTACGTTTATAACAAGCGTACTAATGCTGAGTCCTTATTATTTCTAGGCCCTAACATTTACTTGCCATACTGTCCTCACCCATCACGCGGAGACGGGCCCAAATGGCCATCTTCTCCTCCGACTTGTTAGGGCATATGTTGAATTCGACATGTGGCTAACCTTAGATGTACACACGGACGTCACGCTTGCGGCAGGGCAAAAATCCCTTGATGCATTGGCTGACCTGACCATGGTACTGTCACCTTTCCTCATCTGTTTGATGATCCTGATTCGCTTTAATTATTTAGGTATATATTCGGGAAACCGCTGCAGAGTCCGAGAAGGACTGGAACTTCCCCAAGAATCACACGCGTGACCACTCATTCAAAGATATCATAGCTAAAGGTGTCACTCGTGGCTTTGACGCCAAACCAAACGAGCGCATGCATGGCATCTTTCGAAGGATATATCACGGCACCACAAACTTCAAGAACATTATACCACAGGTCAGTATTATCGTTTTCACGTCTTGCGTTGCTTACACTCAAACGAACCGATTTTGAATAGATCCTCAAAGTCGAGCATGACCTCCTGACCTGTCTGCATATCCGAGAACTCCTTGACGATCACGACGCAATATACGAAGCAGAACTTGAGCCTCTTAGCTCATCGACAGTTATTGTAACCGGTCCACTGACATCATCTTTTCGTCACAGTGAGAACTCCCTCCATATACGGATAGGATCTCGCCAAAAGGCGGTGTCATTTGAGGATGTGGAGACTACATACGCAAACGATGCAGCGTTTGAGCGATTTCGAATCAAAACCTACGAGTTCCTCAACATCCTCATTCCTTCTATTGGTCGCTTGCTTCCGGGAGCTCGGCGTGTTCAATACAAGCCGCAAGATAAGGCCAGTACTAATTTAAAATTCACCTATGGACAAGTTCACAATAAGACTACAAACTGATCATATCTGCAGATTGTTGAGTTCAGATACATGAAGGTTAACTACGAGTCCAAAGTTGACTGGTGTCTGCACTCCGACTACCTGCGATGCAGTCCAGACTTCTTCGGCGGACCACGTTATGACTGTGTTATCATTAACACAGAACGGCGAAACATCTTCGGCCGTCTCCTTTTCCTCTTCGAATGCATAGTGGAGGGGCAGACATACCAGCTCGCCCTCGTCCTTCCATATGATGCTGCTGTTGGTGCGCGATCAGCTGCAGATCGAGACCTTAACTTTTGGCGAGTGCGATCGCAGCCGCGACGCTGTGCTGAGATATTCTCAGTGGAGTCATTTGTTCGGGGTGCTGCACTAGCTCTTGATCCATCCATGATAACATCGGATGAGTATCTGGTTGTGGATACAGTGGACTCCGATATGTTCCTTCGCATGCAACACATGCATGAGTCAGCTGGACATCAAAGGTACGTCTTTTCAACTACATCAAGTATACTAATTCACATCGTGATATACAGGCCCGCAATCCCTTCAGCTTGAGCTGAGATGAGCTCTCCGCCACCAGGCGTATCTTGTAGAGGCAAACCAGCCAATTGTTCCCCCGCTTGAGCTTTTGCCAAGCTGTCTCTGCCATTCATTCCGCTTCTATACTCTTTTATCATGTTTTTATTCTCTCCAAGAGCTTGTACTACATCCAATTCTAACATGACCTGCCACATGTAACTGATTTCTGATATCATCTCTTCGCGCTTTTCTCAGTTGTGCCTGGACTTTCGGACTGACTGTGGAGAGAATGCACAACAGGCTGCTGTGCGAGGGATGACTTGGAGCTTGAGGTATGCGTTTATCAATGCTTTTATTGACCTTGCTTAGCTTTCTGAAGCGGTCGCCTTTACGCAGCCCAGCGCGTGACGAACGAGACCTACAGATTTGTGGCCGACGCCCGCTTCCACCTCTCGGGTGACAAGATCATTGCGACCAAGCGCTACTTCTCCAAACGTAGTCTTGGAGCCGGCGAGGGTTGGACCTACAACTTGCCCGGCGCCCAAACACAGAACAAGGTCATCCCTGTCGGCGCCGGCACCCTGCCGCCCGGATGGAGCAAGGAGGACTAGCACGAGGGCCAGCAGATCGGCGCGGAGCAGCTGGGTGGGCGAGGACACGCTGATTTACTCGAAGAACGTCATTGACAATGGGGTCTTTACGTACAGCAAAGGTGTGCTTGGGTTGCAAGCCGCCGCTACTGCGAGAGAGGTTCTGATCACTAGACGTCCACAGCGGCATATACACCATCTTCTCAAAGAACGTCACGCCCGGCAAAATCGAGATGCTCATTGGCGCGTTCCCCCAGCGGCACTCTGTTCAGTCTATCGGGTGAGCCGCACAGAGATTACTTGTGGCGACAACTCAGCTGACATCCGTGGGTCTCTACCTCCCCATCTCTGCTTCCTCCACATGGTCCCCTACTCCTCTCTTTTTTGTGTACTCGAAATCCCTCGGGTATAGCTCTCTGGATAAACAACTCGTGGCCACCTCTTCCTCCACGTTTTCAGTATCACGCACCCGTGTTTACCTTGCACTTGGCTCATGGAGCTCTACCCACAAGCTTTCACTGGTATTGCACACTCCAGGCGGCACTGCCTCGAGCCGCGTTCCTGCAACACGCCTCTGTTCAGCAGGAACGTAGTCGGAGCTGGTTTAGCAAGCTACCAATGAAAAGTAAGCTCACCAATCTATAAATGGGCGGCTTCGGCTTCTTATTGATTCCACGCAGCACAAAGAAGGCTGCAACGAAGCGGCCAAAAATCACCGCAAAGCCTGCTACCGGCCTTCGCGCCGGATGGCAGACTCTTGCGGGCAAGTCGACCTCCAAAAAGGCCCACACTGGTTCAAGTTCACGTCACATTCCATCAACTCTGTCCAACGCTGACCACGACGCTGATGAGATCACCATTCCTTCCAGAGAGGTTTCGACTACGGAACCCTCGTCCATGCATTCCACCCCTCCCCCTGTCACTGGTGCATTCGACGATGATGAGGGAGCTGCTGCTCTAGCCGCAGCGCGTGCACAGAAGTCCCTCAAACAGAAGCGTTCTCAGCCACGGTCGGTTGAAGCCGCTGTCACTGCTGTCCCCATTGCAGCTGCCACAACGTCAAAGATGGGTGTGACCTCCACTGGCAAGCGTACCACCGCGCAGGTATGTGAATTGTACTGTTTGTATTATGGTGCACCACTACTAATTATGACTTACAAGATGGGGCTCGTCATCTCGCACAAGGACGTCGACACTGCTGTAGAGGAGCATCAAGGAGCATCAAAAAAGAAACCCAAAGCCGATATTCGCAAGGAGGACCTACCTTTCTTTCGCGAGCCCGGCTTCAACGATCGGTGGGATGCCATCAAGGCCGAGCTTGTGGGCTGGGCTGGCACACTTTCCGACCCCTTTTCCTCTAACTCGCACCCCGACATCTGGAGTGTCTCGCAGCATGCATGGGATCACGCGTTCAGAGAAACTGAGCATGTTGGATATGCAGTCCATCGAGACGAGGCCATCATGAAGTTTGTAAGTATTCCCATTACTATCCCTCTCGCTGTCGACACTGATGGTGTCCTCTACTTCTAGATTCCGGCAACCCTCGATAATTGGCGAAGCGACATCGGGAAGAAGGCCGTCAAGCTTATTGATGATGAGATGACCAAGCCATCGCTCTCGTCGTCATCTAGCACACGCATTGCCTGGGTCGCAGAGCGTCGAAAAGCCCAGTCCCCAGGAGAAAAGCGTAAGCCGTTTCTTTATGCTGATCCGAGTGTACGTGGGTTTGTTTTCATTCTCATTGCTTCGCTAACTACTTTTATTTCTCTCACAGACGTTCAAAGGCGTTTTTCGAGGGACTTTAATTATGAAAGTCTTCGCCCATCACGTCCAACGGGTAGCCAAGCTCTACGCCAATGACAGACTCACAGATGCGCCGGCGGGTGGTCTGGCGCTCAGTGCAGCCGCGGTACGCCAGTCTCGATTGCTACATGATGATCTGCTACTAATAAATACTGTCATGGCGACTCGTTTTTGCAGGTACAACGTGCTCTATTCTTATGGAAGGACGGTTACAACGCGAAAGGTGCAAGGACCGAGGATGGGGGAAAAGTGAAAGGTAAACATGGTTTCGAGGGCGAGTGGGCGGACCAGGCATGCAAGTATACCGCAAAAATGGACGGTATGTCATCAGAAAAGTGGGATCAGGTGTATGCAGCAGTAGCCCCGTTTGTCAAGGGATCTTCTGCGAGTTCTGGGGCTCACGCCGAGCAGTCTGACGACGACGATAGCGATGGCATCGTCATTTCCAGCGACGAGGGCATTTAATTACATAAGCGATGTACAATAATTGGCCAATCAGAGAGTTTCTCGAATTCGTGCTGTATTTGGAAGGATGATCTAGCTACGATATTTAACATCTGGCTCCAATCTGGCTCGACTAATGCCGTTTGGAGGCCCAGAAAGTCCATCTGGAAAGGGCTAAGTCATCTGTCACAGGATACAACCTGGACGGCTGGATCGGCTAGCGCCAGCTGATCCAGGCGCGGGCGGAAATGCTGATGAGTTGAGACAGAGACGGTTGCCCCTACTACCAGAACGCGCCGCAGGAATGCTGCGCCCTAGATTTACTTATCATACTTCGCTTTGTATTGAAACAAGTGAACGTCGATTGAACAAAATTTACGAGTGGCTATTTACTACGATATGCTATATTGAAAGAAATAAAGGTATTCTCACACAGGAGCGTAGTATAATGGTAAGTAAGTATTGCACACATCTAATAGTTTCAAGTTCGAATCCGCCGCAAGTCATATTATCAATGATTGTTTCGCTTGGTAAATGCTGATGTGGGCCTAGATTTGTTTTGCTGTTTTCCTCCCCCGTATTTTATCGGTGCTTATAGTAGCTATTGCCACGTCATTGACTTCCCCTTATGATGCTGATTGCCATTTCCGTTGTAGCATGCCCTCGCGTGATTGTAATGCGTTCCCACGCATGTCGAGATGTCAATTGTAGCGCCCACTGAGTTGATGATTGCAATGACGATTGCAATGCCTATTGTAATAGGGTCTTTATCATTGCAATGAATATTGCAACCGAGCCGTTTCCTTGTAGCATTTCAATTGATTGCAACGTATTTAAATCATTTTAGCAAATTTCCGACAACATGATCTATCTTGGCTTTCCCTTATGCGGTCGACATGGCGTCACTGCGCACTCCTTCGAAGACAATCCCTTCTGTGCAACCACTTTTTCCTACTCCTCATAGCCTTCCATAATGTCCGTCGAAGCCTTCTCTCTCCTCACGCTGAACAACGTCGCCCTCGTAGGTCCCGATGTCAACGAACATGGCTTCCTCTCCCTCGAATGCGTCACCGTGCCCATGCCCCAGCCCCAGCCCCATCCCTCTCCCCCAGGTTCATGGTCCAGCAATGAACCCAGCCGCGACGTCTTCCTCCTCCTGCGCGTAAACGCGTACGAGCTCCCCGTCGACCCGACCAAGCCCATCTCCGTCAGCGTCTCCAGCGCCGGCGCGCGCGTCTACACCCTGCGCGACCCGGACGACCACTCGCTCGTGCTCACGCTCGCCGCGCCCCCGCCGGGCGACGCGGGTGCGCATGTGCTGGAGGACATGGACACGCTGCATGGCATTCTGGAGCAGTATACGGAGGTGCGCGAGATGGCGAACCCGGGGCCGCCGTTGCCGTCGCGCGAGAAGATGGCGGCGCGTACGCAGTCGCAGTCGCAGGTACCCTCGGGATCAGGATCGCGAGCGGGGTCGGCGTTACCGAAGGATGTGAAGAGCGACTCGAGTCCGTCGTACGCAAAGTACGAGAATCCGCATGAAGAACTGCGAGGCAGGCTTGTCTTTATCAACGAGAACACTGGAGAAGTCGTGGGCGAGCTCGAGAACCACAATATCAGTGAAGATGCCTCCGTCCGGGAGAAGGGACAGGAGAATCAGCCAGTTGTGATCGAGATCCCTGATTCGGAGAAGGCGCTGGAGGAGCTCGCCGATGAGGATCCGCACGCATTGTTCGTGCGCGCTATTCCTCCTGAAGATCGTGACTGGATTACGCGCAGCGCAGAGCTCGCGAGGTGCGCACTTCGGTTACTTTACTATTAGACGGGACGCTTATGGTGACTGGTTGCACAACAGTCATGTCATTAAAGGATCGACCAATCTCTTGCTGACGACAATGACTTGGGGCACGACGTATTACATCAACCACTCCGCTCCCAACCCCTACGCCTCAGGGCAAACCCCTACTACTTCTACTCCGGGCACCCCAGGCTCAAAACAGGCCCCACCCCTCCCCCCTCGAGCTCTGGTGTTCCTCACTTCGCAGAACACGCGCAAGAGCCTCGCGACCGTCCATTCCGTCAGCGCCAAAGCCGCCACTGTGTCTAGCAAAACCATGGTGTTGCTGGATCGCATGATCAAACGCGGCGCAACCACGCTCTCAGGGCGAAGCTCTACCAGTACTGCTAACGCTGGAGTAGCAAGCGCAAACTTCGGCTACGCCGGTCCCGCAGTAGCTGCGGGCGGCACTCCTCCCGTCCCGGGTGCGTTCGCTGGCGGCGGAGCGACATCGACCTGGCAGTCACCATTCCGCTCGCAAACCGCTCCTGCAGGCGGCGGACTCAAACCTCCTCTCCCTGCGCGTGCACCGTCACCGTCACCTCCACCTCCTTACTCGGGATCGGGTCCAACGGGTCCTGAAAAGCCGGCTCTTCCACCCCGCAAGGGAATGGCAGACGTCTACGATGTTCAGTCCCCTGTAACCACCAGCGCAGGGCCCAGCAGCTCCAGCGTAAGCCTCGAAGGTGCTGCGACCCCGGGGGAGCGACAGCCGCTCAAGATGCGGCATCGCCTGCTGATTTCGGCGGACCTGCTCCTGTCGACGTTCGATAGCTCGGTGAAGCAGTTCGTTAATGTGGGGTCGGATAATCTCGGGCGGGCTGTTGCGCATAAGTGAGCTCGTTGTTTTTCTGTTCGGTTTGGGTCGCATGTTCTGATTTTTATTTTCTTCTTCGTTTCTTTTCTACGAATGTGATAGGTATGGGGCGGAAGCGGCTGAGAGCGCGGGACTGCTCACGGGAACCGCGAAGAACGTGGTCGCTGTGTATATCGATATGCGTGGAGTCGGGCGACGGGCGATCGTGAAGAGGGTTGGCAAGGAGGTGTTGAAGCAGCGGTTGAGGAAAGGCAATAATACCACTCGAGGCTGAGCGAATGGAATAAAGCTTGCTGGGGCTTCTCTCGCGTTGCTGTAAGAGCTGTGTATTGACGCTTGGATGGACGATCCGCTGTAACATTCATGGACCTAAAATGATGTATGGATACTGAATTTTGGGACTTTGGGAGACTAAATAGGGGCTATTTCCGGCACTGGTCCGCTGGCACTTGCTTTGTTGCAAAAACGCTCCATCGTCCATCAGCTCGCGATATGCATATGCCTTACTCTTCCCTTCCCCCTTGTTCTCCCGTACATCAGCTCCGACGTTAGGACGCATTGCGCCCTTCTCATTGTAGAGGTTGCCCGTAACATCGCCTTCCAGCAAATCTACGATGCGGATCTCGTCTCGCTGGCTCAGAGTTGCCCGAGGGTCAGAAGGCCAAGGAGACCATCATCAACTTCGAGATCTTCCACGCTTTGAGCTGTCCACCCACCTTCGACCCACTCTTCCCTAAGCTACGGAGGTTATCTTGGCTGATGGTTCACAGCTACTCGCTCTCTTTCCTCAGGGTGCTTCTTGGTCCTTCCCTTGAGGCCATCGTTCTGTATCCGGGGCACCTCAATAAGCACCTGTTCACCCTGGCTGCCACGATGGGCGTCCTCTGTCCTCGCATGAAAGACTTCACCTGGATGAGCGAAAACCCTTCAGCGGAAGAAGAAGCTGTCATATCCAAGCTAATCACATCATGGCCGAAGCTGGAGGATGTGACTTCTTTTGCGCTGGACAAGGACGCGCTGCAGTACCTCTCATCGCTGCCATCTCTCAAGTCGATAACTGTCGCGATCAGACGTTTTTCCACACCGTGGACGTTCCATGTGCCTGCTTTCCCCAATGCGACCTCCTTGAAACTTGTGAGCCCTTCCACGTATACCCTGTCCGACATCGCATCGTTTGTCGGCTCACTCCGCGCCTCTCCCGCGCATTTCAGTGCCATCGCAGAAACGGCTCACCCAACCTCCGTTTCGGACCTCTTTGAAGCTATCGCGGGCCATCTCGACAAGGCCAAGCTCGAGACCCTCTCCGTGAACGAGAAGCAGTCCCCTGATAGTCTGAGGCTGGACATGAATATGCTCAAGCGCATCTTTCACTTCCGCTGTCTCACGAGGGTCCACGTCGACACCTACCGAGAGGTCGACCTCGGCGGTGGCGATCTCCTGGAGATGGCCGACGCGTGGCCTGGTCTCATCTCGTTTAGCATCAACGTCGGATGGGGATGGCGCTGCCGGTCGCGCGTCACGCTTCGCGACGTCAAAGCGATGCTGCAGCGGCTGCCCAAACTCGAGATGTTGGCGCTCGCCGTCGACTGCGAGACCGTCGGGCTGGAGACCCTCGGCGACGAGCAGTACGGGAGGTTCCGCGTCGAGAGGGAGGTTGAGGTGCAGTTCCTGGACTCGAGGATCGGCACGAACTTTGCGGATATCGCGGCTTTCCTTTCGGACTTGTTCCCTGGGATCGAGGATAGGGCCGCCCTTGATTGTTGGTCGCTCCCTTCTGCAGCGCTCGAAGGTATGCTGGAGACGTACGAGGTCCATTCGGAGAGGTGGGAAGAGGTGGTGGATATCGTGCTGACGATGAACTAGGTCCGAAAACTGGAAAAGAGGCGTATCAATGAGCTCGCTGAGTAGCAAGGATTCAGTGCTTTTTTTTGTTCTAGTAAAATCCACAATGCGGCGTTCCTTATTATCATGGGAGCAAACTGAGTTGAATAGATGCAAGTAGGATGTGGAATGACGAAGACTGGGTTCACCTACTTGGGCAACCACGTCCGGCTGGAGCGCCAGACAGGGGCTATTTCCCTCACTACGCGTTGGCACCCTGTTTTGTTACAAAAACTATGTCTTCTTCCTTTACCATTCACCTCGTCTCTGCCATTCGTACACAAATCTCGTCCGTTAAGCAGGATTGAGCAAGATGCACCGCGCTCTACTCATAGCCGAAGTCGCTCACGCCATAGCGTTCCATCAGCTAAGCAAGAAAGATCTCGTAGCCTTAGCTCGGACCTGCCGGCTGTTTTGCGACCCTGCTCTGGACGCATTGTGGGCGGAATTGAACGATATCACGCCGCTGCTGGATTGTCTACCTGATGGCTGTATTGAGCGAGAGGAAACTATAGCGACATCCGTGAGTTGCTCGTTTGCTGGTTTTACTGGGGGATAGAGCTCACCTGAAACGACCGCAAGTGTCGCTACCACTTGCGAGGACCCCTTACCATAGAAGCCTGGACGACCCTCAGAAAGTATTCCTCCCGTGTCAAGATCATCGATAATCTCGATTCGGTTGATCCATATGAGGACACGATAGAGCGCATTGTCAATGCCGAAGTCTTATTCGCTCTCAGCTGTCCTCCCTTCTCCGAACATCTTTTCCCCAAGTTACAACGTCTGTCTTGGAAATCCGTGTTTCAAAGTGATTGCCCTTTACTGAGGATTATGCTGGGTCCTTCGCTTAGATCCCTGAAGATAGTCCCCGGGCATGCAAACCCGGTCGTCCTTGGGCTCGCCGCTATCACGGGTGTCACCTGTCCCAATCTCCAAGAGTTCACATTTATGCACAGTACACCATCACTTGGAGAAGAAGCATTGATCTCGCAGGTCATTACCTCGTGGCGCAATCTCGAGTCATTAGGTTGTTGCGCCTTGACGGATCAGGCATGGTTCTACCTCTCGACTTCGCCGTCCCTCAAGAAGCTCTCCATGAACCTCCGGGAACTTCCGTCTCGTCTTGTCTTACACGATCCCTCATTTTGCAACCTCGACGAACTCAGGCTCTTGGCTCCGCCAGGCCAAAGTCTATCCAGCATCGTCTCGATCATACGTGCCACCCATTGGCGCCCTGTTGAATTTCTGGGCGGCGCATACGCAGCTTCCACGGACTCCATCTCGGATCTGTTCTCTGTGCTTGTGAGCCATTTTGACAAGGCAAGGCTGAAGTGTCTCCGGGTCGATGAGAGAGACAACGAACCGGGCTGGTTGCTCGGGAGAGGCGATCTGGAACACGCCTTCAAGTTCCGCAACCTGTCGACCGTCTGTATCAACACCCACCGAGAAGTCACTCTCGGCGGCCCCGATCTCCTCGCAATGGCCGACGCCTGGCCTAACCTCGGCACTCTCCAAATCAACGACGACTGGGGCTGGAGAGTTCGGTCGACCGTCACGCTTCCTGATGTGAGAGCGATGCTCAGACGACTTCCCAAGCTCGAGATGATATCTCTGGCCGTCGACTGCGAGACCGCAGAACTAAATACTCTCAGCGATGAGCAATACGGGAAGTTCCGTGTCGAAAGGCCGTTTCAAGCGCAATTTCTCGACTCGCGAATCGGCGGCAATCTTGCAGATATCGCAGCTTTCCTTTCGGACTTGTTCCCGGGGATCGAGGATAGGGCCGCCCTTGATTGCTGGTCGCTCCCTCCGGCGGCACTGGGAGGCATGCGGCAGGATTACGAGGATTATTCGGAGAGGTGGGACAACATGATAGGTATAATGTTGACGATAAATCAGATTAAAAGGCTGGAAAAGAAGCGCATCAGTGAGCCGTCAGGGTTGTCCTAGCTTTTTTATGTTAATCGCGTTGATGTCGTATGAGATTACTCATTAACAGGATAGTCTCTCGATGGGCTGCACCATCTTTAAATAAATTATTGTTCAACACAGGGAACGTGCCTCCACGCGTCAGTTCCGAAGGCGCTATTATCTTGCTGAACGGCAATTTCTGTCATGGCGCTGTACAATCACAGATGAGACCAGAGGCCTATTGGTCAACAATTATGGTGCCCTCAGAGTCCGTTGACATTGCTAGCCGCGAGGTGATGGTGTTGATGTGGGTATTCTGCTTACAGCTATTTGCATGGTCGGCACCCATCACTTCGTCGAGAGCAAGCTCGCCGACATGTGGACGAATGCTATGCTCATCTCCGCGTACGTTCCCATTTCGCATTCGCAACTACTACTAATTAGCTTTATTTCTATCGTATAGAACGTCGGCCACTAGCTGCGCGACCACGTACGAGTTCGACCACGCTCGTAAGGGCGATTATATTCAGTCAGAATACTGGTCTCGCCCTCGAATCGCCTCAAGTAAACACAAGCTGCCGTTCAGTCCTACTCTCACTCAAGAGCAAGTGTGGTATGCATTCACCATATTCGCTCTTCTTCGGGATGCCATGGACCAGAAGACACCACTACGAGTTCCTCATGATGGCGAGCAACGAGCTCGCTTCACGTTGGCCATGCAGGAGCGTAACGAGCGGATAGTGCGTTTTGGCCAACACGAACTCAGACACTTCTGCGACCTATGCATGAGGGTCTTCGTCGATCCACCCGGTCCCGATGGTAAGCCTCGTTACCGTAAGTCTCATCGTATTTGATATTGTCGTGCTTCTCACTGAGAAAGAGTAGGAAAGTGTCAGGTTGCAGTCAGCGATGGCGTAACCATTGGGCACTATGTTTGCAGGAAGTTCCGATGCACAGAACCGCTCGAGTCTAACGCCGATCACTTCTGCAAAAACGACCAACACCTTGCTGGTATATGCGCAGTCGCAGACTGCGACAGCGCGATCTCGCCGACTTCCTCGTCAAGCCATACCTGTAGCAATATCGAGCATCAGGAACTGGAGATCAAGTCCCGAGATCGAGGCAGAAGCATGTTTACGCTCAAAGCTCGCCTCGCTCGTATGCGCACCTCGAATCCGGCGGCAGAAATGAACGGGGACGTTGATTCCCTCCCCAACGACGCTAATGAATGGTTCCACCTCGACGAGGATGGCCATCTCATTCACCACGTCGACACCAATCCCACCAACGTAGGCGTCAACGACGAACAGGCCGAGCAAGCAAACTGCCCGAGTAAGACAACGAAACGCCTCAAAATACACCTGTCTCGTCGCCGATCCTGCTGCGAAGAGACAGTTGTACGTCCATGCGGTGTCATTGTCGGCCGTGCAACTCTTAACGGCGCTGAAGCCGTGTCAAACGTGTTGGTATGTTGCTGATTTCTACTATTTCCTTCCGCTGTATCGTACTGAACATAACGAGCATTTTGTTAAAACATTGTTCAGCATCCCTGGCGCGCGAAAGCCGGAACACTGGATCTACGACACCGCGTGCGATGCCAAACAGCAGGCTATGAAGGATCCGTGGTGGGATACCGTTGGCATGTCGGTCGACGTATTTCACTTCCTCAACAAACATAAGACGACGCACGATTTTTGCCAGCGCTACTGCAACCCTGCACTGTTTCCCGAGCTTCTCAAAGACGACGGCAGCGGTTGGTGGTTCAACTCCAGCATCGCCGAGCAGGTCAACGTGTGGTTGGGCTCTTATCATTCGATGGTTCGCGAAATGACGCCGGTACGATTTAACTTCTTCCTCGACGAGATGGTTCGTCTTCGTAACATAGACGTTGTGCAGAGGCTGAATGCCCAAAAGCTCAACCCATGCCATTCCCCTATGCCTAAGCAGTAGATTATCAATTACACATTTTAAAATGAACACCGAGTTTTATTCAAAGAGCGTACACATAAACGAATGTGAAGAAGGGACTACACTAACATAACGAAGAGAGAGGAACTAATGAAGAGAGAAAAAACTAAGGAACAAAGCTCAAACCTTCCCTCCCTCAAGCGTCCTCGTCCTCATCCGACTTGATCCCTGAGATATCAAAGTATTCACTGGACTCGTTGTTGACTTTAGCTAGGAGGAAACGAGGGAGATCGGAAGAATCACTTGAAATCTCGATTATCTCGGGATCACTTGAGATCTCGATGTACTCGGGTTTCTTCTGCGACTTGCGAGACTTTGACAGCCTGGGCTTGGCTCTAGGACGACTTGAAGAGGCCTGGGACTTGGCCTTGCGTTTCGAACGAGCGCGACTTGAGGCAGCAGGTGCGGAGGTAGAGGTTGAGCGCGAAGGGCTCGAAGACCCGCTGGAAAGAACGATGTCGTAGGCAGGCAGACGTTTAATGGAAGGCTCCACGTCAACGGAGGGTTCAAGCTTGATGGAGGACGCGTCCGAGGGCACGTCCGAGGGCTCGCGTTTGACCAAGGACTTGCTGTCGTCTGAGGAGTCGCCATCGCTGGAGGAATCGTGCTTGATGGAGGGCGTGTATTCCTTCAGTGGAACGTTGCGACTAAATTTACCCCAGAAGGTGCCAGGCTGGTTGCGATACAAGGCAACCCGCTCCTCTTGTGGAAGGGTAGAAAACCGCTGGAGGGCGTCGCGCACAGTCGTCCGCTTGTATGGCACGCCAAACACGCGCATGAATGCTGAGGGCGCTGGCTCGTGGCGATGATCGGGGCCGAAGACCTTGAGAAGGCCGTCAAGGACCCCATTGACGTGCCAGCCCCTGGGCCAAGACCTGTACAGCAGTGGGGCGCTAAGCTCGGGCTGAGGAACTTCGGGCCGGGGTGGACGACCAGGTAAGGCGAGCGCGCGGTCGGGCGTTCGAGGGAGTCCAACGGCAGATAGTATGACAACAGCCTCGTCGTCAATGCCTACAAAGGCCTGAGCAAGGAGTGAGAGCGGGCGGGTGCGCGACAGTGAAACAGAGGACGATGTGGAGGAGGGTGGTGACACATAGCGAGCCTTGAGCGATGGGGACGGCCATGGTATTTCTACCGGTGAGCCTTCGAGTGAGGGAGGCTGAGATGGCTGTTCAAGTTGAGCTTCCTGCGCCGCTTCCTGCGCCATGATAGCGAGCAGATCAGGAGAACCACGGGGGAGCGGTGAGCGGGGACGCGGTGAGCGAGGACGCTGGCGAACAAGGGAAGGATCAATGGGCTTGAGGATACGGCCGACTGGTGACTGTTTACGAATTCGGGCACGCTCGAGAGTGATATCGTCGATGGTGTCGATAGGTGGTGGTGGCCCAAGAAGTCCTGAGTCGTCCTGTGGATCAGTGACACCAGGGAGTCGAAAGATAAGGGTCTCCCCGGTGGTGACCTTGTGCGAGGCGTGGATTGAGACGGTGACCCACTCGCTCCTTCGACGGTCATACTGCTCGATGCGGTGGACTTCGGCGCTAGGAGGAGGTATGGCGGACTCGTCCGAAGACATGTATTCGATGAGCGAGAAATAGGGCCACTTTGGTAGAGACCGCGAACCCATGAGCTTGGCATTCTCCCGTTGTGTGTTCTATGAATCAAAAAGCATCAGCGTCACGGTAGAAAAAATTAGAAAAAATAACGTACTGTAATCCACAAGAGCAGATTCAGTAGTTTCTTGCTATCCTGCTCAAGCACAGTCTGGATGTGCGCTTGGTTGGCGTTCATGACCGTGTCGACCTTCTTCGTCTTCCATATATCCACCCAAGGATCTTCGAGATGTCTTGTAATCAGCGAAGAGGTTGCCTGCTGCGACCGCGGTGGTTGTGTGGAAGGTGGTGGCTGTGTGGAAGGTGGTGGCTGCGAGGAAGGCGGTGGCTGCAAGGAAGGTGACGGCGGCTGCGTGGAAGGTGATGGCTGCGAAGCGCTAGGGAATAACAAAGCCAGAGAAGAAGGGGATAAAGAAGAAGGAGTGACAGTCGAGGAAGGGAGTGATGGAGCCGTAGATGACTCGGAGGAACCTGCAGATGAGGACGAAGGGACAGGAATCGAGGATAGGTGAAGATCGACAGGGACTTGAGAGCGACCGCTCAGCTGGCGCTCCTCCTGCTCCTGCTCCTCAGGAGTGAGGGGACGACCAAGGGAGTTGCCATCGACACAATGTTTTGCTGTGCCCGTGCAGCCACCTCTCGCCTTACAGTGGATATGACACCACTCACGATAGCAGGCGCCGCTTTTGATGGGAGTTGCAAGGTTGCAGTTACCGAACTTGCACTTGCCAAGCGGCTTAACGATAGGTGCGTGTCCTAGATCGGAGGGCGTCTGAGATGCTGAGTTGGCTAGGGCCTGGAGACTGGTAGCCGAAGAGAATGAAGGCATAGGACTCGGGAGAGGGGTGCTCGAGGGACGGGTGCGAGCTAGGACCGGCGGAGGGACGTCACCCTCGGGGAAGACATAGTAGTAGATTTGGCCATCCGGGTGTGGCTTAAAGCACTGGAGATACGTGTTTATGAGGCTGATTGCGTGAAGAACAAAGTGTGAGCTTACCTTGAGATGGACCCGCTTATGGTACCTGTGCTTAGGATTCGTGTGAACCGCCGGGTACAGGATCGTCACCTCGAAACAGACTGGGCAAGTGCAGGTACCGTTGTCGAGGACCTCCAGAGGCGGCAAGAAGATCCACCCGCTCATGGTGTTGCTAGATAGTGGCCGACAATCGAGAACAAGAGGTGTGTGTGGCGAAGCCTAGGTGTGGACGTAGTAGTAGAGAGAGGAAAGGATCGACGGAGAAGAATGAGAGGAAACAAAGAGGGAGAGAGGAAAGGATCGAGGGAGAAAAACGAGAGGAAACGAAGACGCGGACGGGCAGAGAATGACATTTATATTTGGTCCAAGGACGAATGCCTGGGGAGACTGATATGTACATTGGTATTCAGACTACTATCTAAAGCGCGACGCGAAGAGCCACGTGAATTGATTTTGTGGGCCTACACGCCGTCACATTGATTTGCGCGTCATCGTTTGTGCCGACACCCGCCGACACGCCGACACGCCGATACACCGCCGATACGCCGACACTAGTTGTTCGGGATTCCCCATCGACCTCGCTACACTACTCTAGAGGTCGCGAGTCGGCGCGGAGCACCGGAAATGGGTACGGACCGGTGGCCGATATAATTTTTGGCATTCACGGTGGTGTCATTATTTTCAATGTAATCGGGGACTTGGCTGTAGTAGAGTCGCTGCCTTACAGCGGTGGGATTCCCCTGTTCGTCGGCCACGAGTGCTGGGCGTACTACGTAGTTGTTGTGAAATTCCCATTTGCACTCTGTGAAACACAAACATGAGTCGTTATATGCGGCGAGAGAAACAATAACATACGGTTACAAGTGAGGTTCACCACCTTCGCGAACTGAACACCGTGGTCGATGGTAAACGCGACACATCTGAGGGCAACATGCTGCCGGAGCTCGGTGCTCTTTTGACAGTCTGGATTGATACAACTCCGCGAAGGAGGGTACAACGGGACATAAGCTAACAAGGATTCAAACCGAGGCCTCGGTCTGAAACAAAACCTGATGACGTACCTATCCCAATGTCCCAGCCACCGTTCTCCTCAAAGTCGTCTACCAAATCATCCAGGCGCTCTCGGGCCGTCATCATTTGCCAAATTTGATCCTTTAATACGTCCCAGAGAAGGTCTATAGCCGAAGTGGGGACGTCGAACTTTTGCGAGAACCAGTAGGTGTGCGCGGCGGGCATAATATCAGGGGCCGACCGTGTATCGCGCCTCCCTTGCTGAACCAGAGCAAAATCGTCGCGAAACTGACAACAGCGATCAATGAAAGCTAGGAGATGGTCGAGCGTGAATACATGAAGTTGTTCCTTGGCAGTTATGCGGCGGGCGAGCTCTGCTAAGGGAATTGACATCGGATTTGACAAATGGTGTAGATAACAAAGAGAGTTGTATCTAATCTAATAATAGGGACGCTAGCGGTTGACGCGCGGCGCGACGCCGTCACGGATGTTGATTTGTGGCTGGGCACAGACGTGTCGGCGTTTGCCGACCTCTCGCCGCCACCGACACCGCCACCGACACCGCGAGTTCGGAGATCACCTGCAACCTGAGTGTAGCTAGCTACGCTTTCTCTGTACTCGTACACTATGGGCAATCGTCGTATCTCCCCCGATGTCAAAGTAGCTGCGATCAGGCTTCAACAAGAACGCTTGTTGGACCTTGAAGACATCTTGCGCTGCTTGGACCTGTCTCGAAGCACGTTCTTTCGTGCCCTCAAGCTCTGGCGCGATACAGGAGATGTTGTCGGCCTCAGGTCAATCCATCGTGGTCGTCCTCGCAATCTCAATCGAGAAGATCACGAGTATCTCCTTGACATCATCAAAGCCCAGCCCGAACGATTCCTCGATGAGCTACAGTCCCTTCTCATGCACAACAGATTCATCTCTGTTCATTTCACGACTATCTTCCGCGAGCTTGTACGTGCTGGTGTAACCAACAAGAAACTCAAACGGATTGCCAAGGAGCGAAGCGAGTATGCGCGAGGAGACTTTATTTCAAGGATTTCTCAGTATGATCCCCGCTCTATTGGCTTCATTGACGAAACTTCCAAGGATGAGCGAACCATCTGCCGCCGACATGGCTGGTCAGAGGCAGGCACAAGGGCTGAATCAGGCCAAGTTTTCGTCCGTGGTCGGCGCTTTACAGTCACTGCACTGCTCACCCTTGAAGGTATATCTGCGGGAACAGTTGTCGAGGGTTCCATGAACCGCGACATGTTCCTGGACTTTCTAGAGAATGGGGTGGTGAGTTTATCCTATAATCCAAGCTTGATCTCGGAATTGATTAGTGTTTGTAAAGCTTTCTCAGTGTACGCGGCATCCAGACCCCGGTCTCAATGTTCTTGTGCTCGATAATGCAAGGATCCATCATGGCGAGGAGATTATGGAGCTTGCAGAGCGTTTCGGTGAGTGGTTCAGCCTTGATAGTCATCATCCTGTTTCATTATCTACTTCCTAGGTGTCCGTATTGAATATCTCCCTCCTTACTCGCCCGACCTCAACCCTATTGAGGAGGCATTCTCCAAAATCAAACACTTTATGCGACGACACCAGCACTACTATGACAGGCCACAGCCTGGTGATGGACTCCTCTACGACCTTTTCGAAGTTTTAGATATCATCACTCCCTTGGATGCGCATGGCTACTACATTCATGCAGGATATTTCTAGTCTACACGTGTAAACCTTGTCTCTGTAGTATACTGCAAGTGTCTGACATAGTGTAGCATACAGCTAGAAAACATAGTACCTATTTGTTGAGAAAATGGGTACACATGCGCAGCATGAACACGCGTTGATTATGTAAGCAACCACACTGCGATCACCCGCCCAACCGACCGCTTTGCCCACCTCCGGTCTGCCTCTCTGCCCGCCAAACCACCCTCGCCTCCAGCCGTGTACAGCCGCTCTCCTTAGTCTTCCTTTCTTCTTCCAAACATGCCCGCTTCTCCTTCCAAGCCTCCCAACAACTATGACACCGCGACCATCCGCCCCCGTGTCCGCCAGCGCTCCGTATCCGTCACTGACAGACAACTCTACCCGCAGGCCATCCGCAACGGACTGCGCCGTCCGAAGGCATCGCCATCCTCGGGCACCGCGCCTCGCCGATCGTGCACTTCTCGCTGCGCTCTGTCGCGCCGGCTTCGTTGTCTCCCGCGAGTGCGGCCACGCCCGCGGGCAAGGAGAGCTTCGCCCACCCAGTCATCCATGCTTCCGGCTTCCCACCACTCTACCACTGCCAACGGCGATCTCCAAACAACACCCCGGGTCCTTCGCCGCTGCACCGGCAAACCCTCGCAAGCAACCTTACCCAGGATCCGACGACAACGAGAACGTCACCACCGAGATCGCGTACAACAAAGCGGCGAGACTGACTCTGCGGTCGTCCAGATACGACTTCTATGCAGGTCTCAATGCTACACTCAGCAGGATCCCCAAAGAGATTCGTGACGACGTCTACGCAGGCGCGTTTGCAAAGACTAAAGGCGACCTAGGCGTTGCCGAACGCTACCTCAGCCGGTTAGTCGCGTGTCCCTAGTCCTCTCCAAGCCTGACACCGGCCATAATTGTCATCGTAAATCCGCAGTGCCTTCGAGACCGCCCTCACCCTTCCCCCGTCCGCCTTTGGCGACAGACCCTACCTCCACTTCTGTGGCATCGCCGCCTCCCTCGCCTCCGTGCAAGCCATGCAAGGCGGTGCCGCCGCCCGACGCGCCAAACGCACGTGCGAGCGCACCTGGGCCGTCCTCGAGCCCGCCGACAGCCCAAACGCCACCGCCACCGCCACCGCCAACACCACTACTGACGGGTCCACAGTGATAGCAGACCCCACCAGCGATGCGAACAAGATCGCACCCGAATGGCGGACGTACGCTGCGAGCGACGCGGAGCGCATGAAGCGCGTCGCGATCGCGTGCATGGTCGCCAAGCTCGTGGGCGAGCGCGCCGCGGGGAGCGAGCAGGAGAAGGAGGAGGAGCGATGGCTGACGTGGGCGGTCGAGGAGACGCTGAGAGTGTGCAACGCGCTCGATCCCGACTCGACTGTCGCCGCCGCCGCCGCGTCACCTGTGCCTGCGGGGCAGAGTCCAGCGACGGAGGTCCCCGCGTCGCTCAACGTGACGATGGAGCACGACCCGGACCTGACGGCGCTCTTCCCGATGAGCGAGTTCGCAGCGCCGTTCGAGGCGCTCGGCTCGTACTACGCCCGCAGTGGCAACGTCCAGTGAGCACCCATCTCTCTTTCCACTTGCCCACGACCCCACTTCACCACTCACACCGCTCTCCCCACCCCATAGATACGCATTCTCCCTATACCACCACGCCCTCGCCCTCCTCCTGCCCTCCACCGCCTCCGCCCCCGCCCCGCGCATCTTCACAGACGTCCAGCGCACCCCCGCCGACACATGCAACGCCGCGCAGATCCTGAACAACATCTCCGAGCTCGTCATGCGCCAACACCCGCCGTCCCCAGAGGTGCGCGCCATGGCCGAAAAATGGGCGCGCAGCGCACACACCGTCGTCGAGCGCGGGCTGCACGCGCGCGGGAAGCCCGCGCCGCTCGTCACGTCTGGGTTTGTGCAGTATGGCGGAGGGGGTGGCGGAGGGGAGGAGGAGATGGATATGACGTGCGAGAGCGTGTTTGGCGTTGTGTTGTTCAATCTGGCGACGATGCGGGAGGAAAGTCTATACCTATCCTTCCCCTTGAGGCGCTGATGACCGAATTGCCGTATTGCAGATGGACGGCGACAAGAACGAAGCTCGCGCGTTCTACACGCGGAGCATCGAGCAGTGCAACGCCGCTGGGATGGACGAAGGCGTGTTCAAAGGCCAAGAAGCTCTGCGGAAGCTAGAACGGAGCTCGGTCACGCCGGACAAGAAATAGTATTTTGCCTTCGCGACATAGCATCAACCTGTACTTTACCACCCACCTACTAGACACACGAGAACGTCACCACCGAGATCGCGTACAACAAAGCGGCAATGTCCTTCCACGATACGAGCGCGCCAGATTCGGTCAAGTCCATCATCGTCCCGAACGACCCGGACAACGTGTGCCCCGGCCAGCCCATATCCAAGTTCCACACCAAGGGCCTGGACGACGTCAAGGGCTGCGCATGCCCGATTCGCCGCGGGACATCTCAACGGATGCGTGAGCGAGTGGATATTGTCGACGCCAACGTCGGCTGCTCCTCGAGTGCTGTCACGACCAACAGCTCGTTCCGTGGGCAGACTGTTTCTGTCCCCATTTCCACGATCAGAGCTATTACGGTCAAGTTGTATTATAGAGCATGCATATACATCAGTCATCATACAAATACACAGTTTTTTTATCGGATATCGTGATCAGGTGCGAGGGACCGACCAGTTCTCGACAGCGTGCTGAAGGGCTGCCACCTCGCCAAAGTGAAGACCCATTTTCTCGAGTACAGGAAGAGTAGTGAATCGAAGGTGTTCGACCTGCCGAAACTTGTGTTCCTCAAGCTTTTTGAGTATGTCGCCATCAAGCTCATACTGCTGACAAAAGGCCACTAGGGGCATACTTGCTCCAGGGAGACGGTCAGGTGGAAGGAGCTGGTCACTGTTACCAGAGTTAGTCGCTTGCTGGAGAGAAGCACTCGGCATCTGAGGGATGTGGACATTGATGATGGGCTGTGCGACTGCGGGCGCATTTTTGGCAGCCAACATCTTTTGACGTTCTTCGAGGATATCCGGCTTCAAAGTGCTGGCTTGGTTGATGTCGAATAGGGAGTGGTTCGGCGGCTTCTCCAGCGTCGATTCTTCCGAATCACCTTTGAGCTGAGTCATGTGAGTTCAACAGCGAGCAAGAGTTTATAATGAGCTTGTTATACCAGTGAAGTGGCCCAGCATTCGAGGCGATTGAAGTTGAGGGGGAGATGCTTGCCACCAGTAAGCTCGAAACAATGGGTGCTAGAGCAGACTGAAGATGCGAGACGGCAGTAGTACTTCTCCTTGAGCTGCTTGATGAATTCGCTCTTCCGCTCGTTCACTGGAAGAACCTTGCTAGCTTGCTTGCTAGCCTTACTGCCGGCACCACTCTAACCCGGAAGACCATAAACGAGCGCATATAATGATCTAAAAAAGCCTAAAACTCACCCGTTTCCCCCCCTTTGCCCCATTAGAGTTCTCCTTTTCTGCCCCATCGGCCTGCTTATCCTCCTCGTGCTCATCAACAAAGAGGTGGATCTGGGCCTTGCCCCGAGGGAGTTTGGCGGCACGATCTTTCAAGGTCTTGAAGTCGGCTTCGTTGGTCAAAGAGAGCTTAGTAGTCTTCCCAGAATCTTTTACACTGAAAAGGACATCACAGCATTCAAACGGAGGGACTTTCTTGTTCTCGCCGCCCACTTTAGTGACTTGCGAGAGGATCTGAGCCTTCATCGTGTCCCACGGCTCGTCGAGAGCAAAATGGAAGGTCATCTTTTTGATGCGTCGCTTGGTTTTGGGCTTGCTCATCTCGGTTACAGGGGTGATATCAAGGAGGACCTCAATCTCGGTGATTGGCCCCTCATCGTCAGCTTTGTGTATATACAGTCAGGCACTGATGAGATGTAACCTAGTCAAATACCTGTACGCTTTCGCTTCCCTTTCCCCTGAGTTGGAGCCAGATCTGCTATTTCCTCATCCTCGGAAGCTTTGTCGTCCATGTCATCCTCCGAGTCAGATGGCTGAGCATAGTTGGCCTTCCTAGATGGTTGAGGGCTCAGAGGGGGTGGACTTGGGGAGGTTTCCAGTGGCTCCAGTCCGAGAATTCTCAAGGTTTTGGCGTCAAAAACGGGGGCCATGCGTGGGATGAAGAGCTTTTGAGGGATGTGTAGGTGTACAGGTACTCCACGCATCGCAAGCACAGAGCACCGGGGCTCGGATCTCACAGCCGCACTCCGGCAGCTCGGATCGGACAGGTCTGCCGCGTCTCACGATTTTCTAATTTCAGCCCAGGTGTCATTCCATTTGCAACTAGCTGTAAATGTCGGAACAGTCTACTGATTTGGCTCATCAGCACACCCCGTGCGGGCCGCTGTGTATAAATAACCTTTTAACCTTTCTGTTTTCTTGTGATAATCTTCTCCACTTGTTTCTTCTGATACTTCCTCACTCAGCGTGCTTGTTCTGCGTAACTACGGAGTGGAAACAGCCGGGAGCGCGATGCGTGCTCACAGGAACCTTGAAGCAGCGCGGACGCTATTTCATAACGACTTATGTGGTTTCGAGACGGGCCAGCGCACTAAAGAAGCACCACCAGTCGAATGTGAGGTGAGTAAATCCACCGCGGATTTATTGACTTACACCAAGGTTCGGGATGGCTTCTTACCTCTTCTATCTGAATGGACGGTACATTGTATGTAGTATTAGAGCCCATCTCGATCATGTGGCGAAAGCGTGCTGTGACGCAATTGAGACGAGAGGGGTATCAAATCGAAGACGATGGGAGGTAATCGTGGACAATGTGCCCTGATGTACGGTGCTCGTGGGATGGAGAGGGTGGCTGCCGTGAGCGGGCACAGGCCGTTTCAGACTCCTTCACCTGCGGCCACGGCCACGGAACCGTCGCAGGTCAAACAAAACCTTTTCACAGCACAGACCCAGCTACATCCCTACCGCAAGAAGCAGATGCAGCTGTGAGGCGGCCACCGATGACACAAATTATGACATAGCGGATGCTAAGTTCATCCTGGCCAGGCTGTGGTCGAGATTGATGCTGGTGCTACAAGTTCCCCCCTTGATAAAGGACTTACGGGCGTTCCCCGGCATCCTTTTGCATCGAATTACGTCTAACAGTCGTTGCGAGGGACGTTCGCAAGACGATGCATCTGTTTTTGCTCTGCGAGTGGATGGTGCGCGATTCTCGTGAAACTGGTTTGCCTAAACCCCGCATAGTGGGATTGATAGGTGTCACTGTCACTGTCAATCAACACCGTTGATGATCTACACAGATCTCATCTTGATGTGGCCACTCTCGGACTTTTTCGGCCATCAGATGCTCTGCTTTCCCCTCACAGCCTAACCAGTAGGGCGGTCTGATGCCACTCATGGAAGTCCCTGGAATGGAGCACGGCCAGCGAATTCAACGCCTTGCTTGCTTTGTCCTATTCCCTTCCTTCCTCTTGACTTGTCTTCTTTTCGACCTCCACATTCGAGACAGCTCTCGATAAACTCCTTGAAGGCCGACTCGGACTAGGGGGACCATGGACCCACAGAGAGAGCCTGCCAACGGCACCAGAGCCTCTAACGGCGTTACTGGCCATCACCATCATAACGTGGAGGCGAAAGAGAAGGCGGAGAGCTACGTCTCGCCCCCGTACTCGCGTTACCAGCGCGAGATTACGATGGGTGTCGCCCAAGGCACTCGTACGTGACAGTTATGGTAACCTTGCAAGCTTACGTTGGTCTAACTGGCCCGGTGTGTACCCTTTAGTCCCGCAGTTCTCACTCCAGATGGATGACCTGGCGGAATCCATGAAGGGCGTCATGGGCGAGAAGGCGTACGCGTTCGCGAACGGTGCGGCCGGAGTAGGGTGGACGGATAGAGCGAACCGGTGGGTGGCTGGCATGAACGTTGGCGGAGTCGACTTGAGTGCGTACTGACTTAACGTTCGTATCGCGCAGAGAGGAGTTCTACCGCTGGCGTATCAGGCCGAGGGCCATGGTGAACACAGACACGAGAGATCTTAGCGGTAAGCGCACTTCAACGGTTATCTGATGAGATGCGAACCCCTGACTCGCGACTTAGTGAACCTCTTTGGTCATCGGATACCAGCCCCAATCCTCTTTGCGCCCATAGGCGTAAACAACCTGTACCACCCCGATGGAGAACTAGTGCCGGCCAAAGTTGCTGGAGAGCTTGGTCTTCCTGTACGTTTTGTTATCCGGTTCAATGCGCTAATCTGACTGAGGTCCATCCAGTACTGCATGTCGACGGCCTCCGCATACACTATCGAGAAGGTCGCAGAGTCCAACGACCTTGGCGCTGCTGTCCGTAGCCCGAACAAGCCGCTCGTAAACGGGCAGACGGAGCGCAAGGCCCAGTCTCCGCGGTTCTTCCAGCTCTACATGTCCAACAACGAAGAGGTCGTGAGTTATGCTTCGTTTTCCACTCAAGGTCCTCGGTCAAACTGAACATGGTCAATCACACAGGCTCTCGGATATCTCCAGCGCGCATGGAACAGCGGATTTGACGTGTGTATGTTCACGATTGACACGGTTCAATTTGGCTGGAGACCAACCGCATTCAGACCTGGCGCATTCAAGTGAGTTGCTATCTTGTCTTTGCATCTAGATTCCCTCATGCGATCAATTTCGTCCCCTCAGATTGGTTCGTCGAGGTTTCTGTTCGTCATCGTGTCGTACATTTCACTAACCCTTGCTCCTAGGCAAACGGAGACCCAATCGATCCAACTCACTGGCACGGCGTCTCCCACACATGGGAGCGCATCCCATGGCTGATTGAACAGGTCTGTAGCCCGTCATGTTATCACTATGTTCATTGTCTACCATCTATCGACTACCTTCGTTTTTCGTTGTCTGAGACTGACCTGCGTATGCACAGTGGAAGCGCATCTCGGGTGGCCGCCCGTTTGTCCTCAAGGGCATCACAGACGCCGAAGACGCGCTTAAGGCGCTCGAGCTGGGCTGCGACGGCATCGTGATCTCAAACCACGCTGGTCGGCAGGTTGACGGTGCCGTCGGGACGCTGGAGGTCCTACCAGAGATCGTTGAGGCCGTTGGAGATAGTACGCTTCCATGCACCAGCTCTCTCAGAATCAAGTGCTGATCACCATTTTGTTCGCATCTATACAGAGATGACAATCCTGTTCGACTCTGGAATCAGGACAGGTTCTGACATATTCAAGGCGCTCGCACTGGGCGCACACGCTGTGCTCGTCGGTCGGCTCTACATATGGGGTCTTGCGCACTCGGGAGAAGAAGGCGTCCGGCACGTCATGAAGGCATTACTTGGGGTTCGTTTCAACTCTGGCTTGGCGTTGAAGGTATAGGCGCTGATATGATGCACTTCATGTAGGACTTGGACATGACCATGACTGTCGCCGGCTACCCATCCGTAACCAAGCTCAATAGACGGGCGCTGAAATACAACTCGAGCGGGGTTCCGCCCCAATAAATAGGTGTGGGCGATTTTGTTATAGTTAAGTTATGCCTGGTATGTTATCTATTCGTGGACACGTTGAATTATATAGACAATGTAAAGCCAAAAGCCCTCCTGGTCGACGTCCGTTCCCGTACACGCGTTTCGGATCTCGGATCTCCATTATATGTATCTCTCTTCTCTGCCGATACTAGTGATCGATCCTACGAAGATTCCTCACTAAAATCTGTCCTCCAAAAAGCTGTTCAAGTGCACATACAAAAACACCTTAGCATGTTGGTAAACATTGCTCTTGCCCATGTGGTCTGATTGAAATTGTGACAGCAACTGAGACAGTCGGGGAGTACCGTTCTTGCCGCCAGCAAATACTTCAACGAACGAAGTATTGTAATCTTTACACTTTCATCACACCATCCGACTTTGGTTATCACACGAATAACAGCCTATGGAACACTTCACACTAGTGATGTTCACAGCTTTTAACGTGCATGTCAATCCAGTACACATGTGAATTCCGTAGGCCCTTGATGAGCAACGTTTCAAGGGTAAGATTATGACGAGATGGGGCGCCGCCTTTGTTTATTTGCTGCTACTGTGGAGAAGGCGGCGGCGGCGCCAAAGAGTACCAGTGGACACTTAAAAGCTAGAACAAGAGGTAGACTGGTGCCGGAGATGGTGTCAGACTGTCGCTGATTTTTGGGTCTAGTTCGTCATTTGAAGTTGATAACGAGAAGTATTACACTCGATCAACCTTTAAATCAAGAATTCTTCTTTGACCTATCATGATCGTTCCAGCACGCGCCGATATCCGAGCCAACTATGCCCTCAGAAGCCCGTGTAAGGCTTGGCTCTGACCCCGCTGTTGTTGATAATAGCGCGTTCATCAGAATAGCAGAAATATACGATAAAGTGTGAGTAAGTTGTCGTATTTCTGTTCATGAAACATGCTTGAGTCTCTGAAATAGTCCGGCTGATATCATGAGGTTTCCAAAGTACCTCAAAGGGTTTTTGTCCAAACCGGGCCAGTAGCTCGCGAGCAGTCAAGCCATAACCCACGTCCGTACAGTCTCACTCTAGCACAGGCTCTGGTCAAAATGTGCAACGCCACACGAAACAACAAGCATATCAGAACGCACTACTGGAGTGGTATATATATTGAACTTGAATACTTGTATGTCGGTGTCTTGACGGATCCACTGTAGCAATACCTTCAATATTTATCAAATGGTACCTTGCGAGTACGGTGGCTTTGATCCCTAGGCCCCTTGAGCTTGAACGTTAGTCCGCAATGATATGATATACTGTATACGGTGAACCACGTGTACAAGCGGGTCCATCAAGTAATTGAGGAACGGAAACGCATGTTCCTGTGCCTCAGAACATGCATATGCGTATAAACTTGGTATCAAGCATACTATGCATGATTCTTGGACTCGGAAGTGCTCGCTCCTGGGGAAACAAGTTGCTACAAAAGGCTGCTGACTCGTCCACACAAACTTAGAACAGCGAGTTAAGAGACGGAGAACAGTACACCGCGATCAAAGACGGAGAATTCCGCTATACAATAGCTATGTTAGGGCTCGCTCTCTCACTGTGAGAGTAAGGCATCCATTGATCTAGCCACAGCAACGCATACAGATGAGGAGACCTGTGGATATGTAATAGTAGGTTTCAGCGTCCAAGGCAAACCACGTTGATATATAAGTTGACATCGACTAGTTACCCTTAATCCAACATCATAAACCGACACCTACGACACATGGCATATTCCGTGGTTGTAAAAGAACTAAAGTCTTCGGATGGGAACAAAATATACGCCGAAGCAATCGGAGACCCATCAAAGCCTAGCATCATTCTTGTGCATGGGATCATGCTGTCGTGTGCGATATGGGACAATTTGTTTGAAGATCAAAAATTGGTTGAGAGGCTTTACTTGGTGAGTCCAAATTCCTTCTCCTATCTTGCACTTTACAACGGTACAAACACCCAGATTCGTTACGACGTCCGAGGTCACGGTCGAAGCGGGAAGCCGGACAGTATTGAAGGACACGCTTCGTCGTTATACGCGGCTGACTTCAAGACGGTAGCGGATGCCTTCGGCGCCAAAAAGCCTGTTTTTTGTGGATGGTCAGAAGTTACTGACTGGCGTTGGATGCATTTTGCTAATTTCAAGCCTTGCATGTAGGAGTCTTGGAGGCGAGCTCCATTTCTCTTTGTCATTCATTGATCTAACAGCTTGAAGGAACTACCGGTGCTGACATTTGTGCGCACTTGGATCCCATCCCGTTGGCTGGAATGGTTTACATGTGCGCGCTTCCGTACGTCGATCCTGCGCTCATCCAAGCTGTTGCGACGCCAGCACTTTTGAATGTGGCCAAGGGCGTTACAGTCGACGACAACGCCGTGTCAGCCATTGATTCGCGCATCAAATTCACCGAGGCGCTTTTCAGAGATCACCATTCAGTTCCTTGGAAAACAAAGTTGACCTGCCTTGGATCAAGTACTCTCATGGCGCCTAGAGACTGTCGCTTCGTTATTAGTCGTCCGCAAAATGAAGAAAAGTTGATGGAGGCAGGAAGGAATGGAATGCCGCTGCTGGTTATTGTTGCGGCACATGACGAGGTAGTGAATGGAGAGGTGGCGGTGAAAACGTTTGAGCCACATTTTACGCGTATCGAGGTCAAGCGAATTTCGAATTCCGGACACGCAGCGCACATAGATCAGCAGGATGAATTCGTCAATGTGCTGCTGGAGTTTACGCTTGGGTGTAAACATTTGAGCAACAAGCTGTATGCCGTACTGTAAATCACACGTTTCTGGCCTTTATGCGAATCCTACGACTCCTGCTGATTCCTTTCCTGTGTATCAGCTGCAAGTGAACGTTAAAAATGACAGGGGATTGTAAACTGCGCAGGACGAATGCCATACTCACAACCCGATGAATATGGGTAGAAGAATAAACCTCAAGTTGTTACTTGAGCTTTATGGTCGATGGGAATTTTTGAGAATGCTAACGTGGTTGAGCTTCGAGTCTGGCCACCTTCCTCTACCACCTAGGTCGTCAAGATCCAATGACTCGCATAATTAAAGGCCACTATCGGCGGGTTCTGTTTGCCACTGATCCACGGACATTTCATGCGTGTTCTCCATATCGACATCAGCACCTTTGCTCGGTGCCGCACCCACGGCGCTGAACAGTGAGAAGAGAAACTGGGCATTCTAAATGTCGAGATTAAATTTCAGGTACAGGAGACTGCATGTGGGCGTCCTCACCATGCGCAAATGGTCTTTCTGTGACGACCAACGGGGGTTTACATCGGAGCAAGTGGGGTGCTGGGTAATCAAAGCATCTACATGGTTTGAAGCAAAAACAGTACGGCACGGGATATGCATGGAATTGGCTGATTGCAAGTACCAATACTAATATCACGCACGTGAATGGCCGATAGCGACCGACAAGGACCAACCTCGCACAGCACTTAAAGCGTCGAAATGAGACATCACACGCATTTAGTACAGAGCACTCACGGAGTTCGCCCATTGCAGATATCAAGCGAGTTAGTCACCAACAGACACGGGCCGTCCGGTCAATCTACGGAGTTGGTCGATGAAGACAAGATGGAGAGGGAAAACCTTAGATTCCGGTGGGTACGGAGCGGGATTTTCCGAGAGATGGACGGAAAGCCTTTGGTGTGATGATCGCGGTCGGTTTGTACCACGCAACATCCCAGAAGTTTGTCGCATGGATATACAGACCCAAGTTAGGGGCTCGCTGGAGATCTTGCAGCTTTGGTCCCATGCACCGTTGGGTACTTCGAACACGGTCGAATTCCTAGATCAGTAGCGCGACGATTTGTTCTACTTGACGCCGTGATGTCTACGACAGCAAGAAGCGAGGAAAGGGAATGGTCGGTGCACAGATCCCGCAGGTCGCGAGGGCTTGTATGTTTAAATTAGTTGAGAAGCAATGTTTTACTATGAAGTGGAACAAGCGAATGAAATACAAGACATAACATGATTCGAAAGGTAGCCTGTCACTTGCCAAAGACAGCTTACTCCTGCATGAGAAACCAGCTCCTTAAGCCCTGCGATCGTAGTCGTCCCTTCGCCGCCTATCATCGGGCGACCTCCGGTCCCGCTCCCTGTACCGATCCTTATCCCGTCCATAATCATCCCTATCCTCACCTGCCCGCCGGCCATATCCATTATCACGTCCTCCACGACGACCCCCATTCATCCCGCGGTCCCGTTCCCTCTCCACGTGAGGCGGTGGCGAACGCACGCGCCGGCGATCGTCCTTATCCCTGTCAGGCCCGCGCTCGCGCTCGAGAGAAGGCTCGCGGCGATGGCGAGGAGGGGGAGATGCCCGACGCGGGGGCGAGTGCGAGCGGGGCGGCGGGGTCGGGCTACGCGATGCATGCCTTCTGCCCCCACGCGGCGGAGGGGAAGGCGAGCGAGACTCGGAGCGCGGGCGACGGGCATACCGATCGCGTTCACGTTCGCGTTCTCTGAAGTCCCGCGGGACTCGGTCCCGCTTATCCCTATCGTCTCTGGGCCGACCGCCATCACGGTCGCGATCACGGTCCATGTCGACGTCGCGGGCGCGATCGTCCTTCCGTCGGGGGTCAGGTGAAGGAGAGCGCCGTCTCGGGCTGGCTGAGCGCCGGCGAGGACGACGACGCGAGTCATCCAAATCGTCCGAGTCGTCGGAATCAGCGTCGGAATCATCGTCTGAGTCGTCTGAGTCGGTGTCCGAGTCATCAGAATCGTCCGAGTCTGAATCCGACGAGGATGATTCCTGCTCAAGCATGGCGCGGCGTTGCTCCATGATGAGTCTTGGTGCATTCTGAAAGAGGTGTTAGCATTACAAACCAAAGGAGCAATAATGAGATAAACCGCATACCTTCAGGTACTCGCGCATATCCTCCGTGAGAACACCCAACCCAACACTCGTGAAGTAGTTGATCGAGAAACGTGTGTTCTTCGGGTTATCCTTGGGGAACATCCCAGCACAGGCGATGCGCACTTCATCATCCTTAAACCTCTCCGCGAGCGTGGCCAAGCCCAGCGACTCCATCATTTCCTGCGTCATGATCTTGATGAAAATACGACTCGAACTCGTCGTGTCGTCCTCATTCATCTGAATGCACCGAAGAGCGACCCAAGAAACGGAGTCGGTGGCGAAAATATGACCAAAGAAGCGAGCGATATTGCGCAAACGGTTCGTCTCGTATCGATGAATGGTTTCGTAATATTTGGTGAACGCCTCTTCCAGGCAGTCAGTCCAGACGCGATTGAGCTTGCTGAACCGTTCGCCGACGAGGCCGTAGAAGTTTGAATATGATCGTTCTTGAGAACAACACTCGATGATCATGTTGATGAGCTCAATCTAGAATATTGTCAGCACATTTTCCAAGAATAAAAAAGAGAAATAATACCTCCTCGCCTTCACGAATTTGGATTTTGAGCAATTTATGAACAGCTTCTTCGTAGTTGAGCGCATTCATGATTGTCAGATAAATGGTTCGTCGCAGATTGACGAGGTCCGTCCCCGTAAGGTCCTCAATACCCTCCTTCTCCTCGGCAGCTGTACACAAAATAAGTAAGATAAAAATAAAGAAGAATAGAACAACTTACGTGCTTCATCCTCGTCGGATTCCTCTTCAGAAACGCCGGACTCCTCGTCTTCGTCCGAATCTTCACCGAGAATCTCGGCTTTGATCGATTTGTACTTCTCTTCGTTTTCGACGTAGTTCGGGTCGAACTTGAAGATATCTAAGGGAAGGAAAATCGTCAATCTCCGGGAGAAACATATAAATCCGAGAAACGTACTTAAACCCTCCTGCACCTGCAGCTCCTCCTCCAAATGAATCTGATGCGTAATCTGCTCCTCCTCCTCGACAAGATCAAGGCCTTCCGGAACTATGGGGTTGTCCTTGTAGCGATCCTTGCGCACTTGCATGAGCACTTCGATCATGTACTGAACACGGTGCGAAATTGAGCCCTCGTTCAAGATGGCGCGGAAGCGCTCGAAGGCAAACGTGTTCCCTGCAGCAGAATGCTCAGCAAGGAACGCGCCGACTTCGCGCATGAAACCAACGGCAATTTCAATAGAGTCGTCGGTGGGGCGTTCGAGGAGGAGAACGATGATTTGGAGAGCAATGATTTCGTGCGCGACCATCTGGTTGACGAGGTGCGCGATGAAAGTGGTTGTCGAGTGGCATACAATCTGTCACGGGAAATGAGCTACGGCTGCGGACGGTGATTGAGTCTAGACAGAAGACGTACCTTGTCATTACGCTTGAAAGCCCTCCGGAATTGACTAATGAGTCTGGTAAGAACAAGCTCTCCGACTTGAGGCAGCTTCGTATTGAGGATAGCAACGAGGGCGGCGAAGACGGGGGTGAACGGTAAACTGGAGGCTTGAGCCTTCATGATGCTGCGCGCAAACAGTCCACGACCGCGAACGAGGTTCTCCGAGAAGAGCTCCGGTACGACCAGCTTGATGTTGGTGATGTTAACCCTGTTCACGATACCGGTGATGGACTTTCGGAGGGCGTCCCAGGAGAGGCGCTGGTACTCGGGGCTAGACTTGTCGCTCGCTGCTGCGGCCTGCAGGGCACGCAGACGAGCAGGAGGCATGTATACGCCACCGGAGCGGGAGCCAACGAGCTTGGCGAATTCGGCCTGGCTGTCGGTTCTATCTTTTGCCTTGGTTGGGTCGTCGTCCGCAGGCTTGGAGGACTTTTCAAGCTCGACCGCGGCCATTTTGGCAGCGAGGGCGCGCTCGCGCTCCGCACGCCGTATTGGATCTACATCCTGGACTCGTGGAAGGTCAACGCGTGCGCGAGGAGGTGGGGAGTAAGAACGACGACGGGAGGAGGGGGGGTGTCCGTCTTCTTCACCCGGGGAACGCGACCGAGACCTGTATGCCAGACATGTCAGCTCATCGAAGCTAGCGCAGGACAGCGGAGAAAGCCAAACCTCTTCCTTTTATGCATCCCTCCATCTGAAGTGGGAGCGGTAGACATGACTGCTGTCGCCATTGTCGTAGACAGAAGAAAAGGCGGTTTGGAGAACGCTCAGCACGGCGAGCTCCTGTGAGAAGACGCGTGGGAATACCGTGGATTATGGCATAAGCTTTGGTCCTGTTTGCCCGGTGGCAGTACCACGGTCTCTCCGGCAACCTTCTCGAGGTTTCTTTCGCCTTTACAACTCACCGCCAGCTTTCTACCCGCCTATCCTTGGTGAGCTGAAGGACCTACTGACGTTGCCGCATCATAGGCGGTTTACTCTGAGATAACAAGTTTTGAACCGGCCATGGAGAATATCACCCGAGTAAGGCATGCTCAACCCATACGCATGCTTATCTCACTCCATTTTAGCTGAGCAGTCGAGTAGTAAGAGTCCTAGGACAGGTGCGTATTTGTTCTCGGAGTGTCGGTATATGAAGGTCATTCTTGATAGAATCCAGGCAAATTCACCCTCCAAGGTAACTAGTCTCTTTGAACTGGCCATTCGTTCAATTAACCCCTGTCGTAAGGAACAAACACCTACCTCGTTGGCTCCGAGAGCCCATACACTCTCATCGATACTGGCGAAGGGAAAGACGAGTACATACCCCTTCTAGAGACTGCGATTCGCTCCCTGTGCCCTCTTTCGCCTTCCTCGCCAGTCCACGTATCCGATATTATCCTTTCACATTGGCACCACGACCATACCGAAGGATTGCCAGGCATACTTGGACTGCTTTCTCGCCTGTGGAAGGAGCAACGGCCGAATGCACCATTTGTGCCTCCTCGCTTACACAAATTTCCCGTGAGCAGCGCACCGAATTCACCATTTACCACAAACAAGCTCGACGAGCTTCTTCGTAACCTCGAGAAAGGGTCGTTCACGCCCAGTCCCACCGGCTCAGCCCTCCACAATCTCCACGACGGACAAGAGCTCCCAGTCTCCACCAATGATGGAGACGGCCGCGGTATGCGCATCGTACATACGCCCGGCCATACCACGGACTCCATCTGTATCCTCATCCCCGTCAATCCAAAGGAGCAGAAGCACGCTCCATACGCGTTGTACACGTCGGACAGCGTACTCGGGGAAGGAACTGCTGTATTCGAGGATCTCTCGACGTACATGTCGTCCCTCAAGTCCCTCGTTGATCTACCCAGGTCCATAGACCCAAAGCTCGCATTCGGCGAGCTCTACCCCGGCCATGGCCCTGTCGTGCCCGAGGACAAGGGTGTCGATCTCATAGAGACGTACATCAAGCATCGCATGGAACGCGAACACCAAGTGGTCGCTGTCCTCTCGCAGCCAGCACCTGATCCACCGGAGGGGACAGGCGACGAGGCGACGAGTAGAAACGGCCGGTGGACGATATGGGGCATCGTTGTTAGCATATATGCGAAGACGTACCCCCGGAACTTGTGGCTTCCTGCTTGCCACAGCATCGGACAACACTTACGCAAGCTCGAGGTTGAAGGGCGTGTGCGATGCACAGGTGGAGAGGGTGTACAGTCGCAATGGGAGCTCGTAAAAGAGAATTGAATTGTATGTATCATCACGATCAAGAGTCCGAAATACGCTCCGTGTACTCACATCACGCCAATATCGTGAAATTTTGCGTGCTTACTAGAGGGTTTAAATATAACAGTTTTTCTTTGCCTTCAGTTTGAGCAACCATTCAGTAACACTTGTCGTTTCGGATAGTTAAGTAGGGTTTGCCAGGGGGACGCGGTTTGATTTGGAAAGTCGCGAGTTGCAACGTTGCAGATTGGTGTCCGCTGAGTCAAAGTCCCGCGCCATCCACTTTGGATAACTAGCGGGCTCGCAAGTAGAGACGCTTTGAGCTATATTTTGTCTATGTCTTTCATCTATGTACTTCCAGAGATAATTTAAGTATTGATGATTACAAACAAAGCTACTAAAAGCTGGGCATAGGTGTGTCAAAACCCTCAATGAGGGAAAAGCTACCGACCTGTGAATCATTGAATATTATTCTCGAGTTTCAGTGGGCGGCGGGGAGGCCCAGAGAACGACAAAGTTTGGTGAATTCATGTTGCCAGATCCAAGTGCCAACCACTTATTCACCATAATCACCAAGCCCGAGTTGTTATAGTAAAACAACGGACTTCGAATTATCCAAACTCCTCGCGATCAAGCATCCAGCTGCCTGGGAATTGACTCTATTTTTGGCGAGAGGGCTTCGGACGCCTATGAAGCGGTTGGATGCCCCAAGCTCGAGGTCAACAACGTTTGGGATAACTTTTAGCAGATGGCTTATACACTTACCACTTGAATTTCGAAGACATAGAAAGTACTTAGAGCATAAAAGACCAGTTGATTTCCCTCACTGAGGGTTTTTGGTGCACCCGTGCCACTCTTTGCCTATTTCTCTTGTAATGACTGCACATTGTATCAAACATATCATAAATAACATGAGGTGAATCTACTCTAAGCTGTGACAGAGGACGCTAAGAGCGGATCGTAGCTTTGACATTAAGGTGTGACTAAGCAACTAACCCCTGAGTTGGCTTGGCAGACACCAATCCGCGACTCGCGACTTTCCAAATCAAACCGCGTCCTCCTGGCAAACCCTAGTTAAGAGAGTACTAGTGTCAGACGTCTCGCCTTTGAAATTATGTATATGGAATGATCTGAGCCTCAAGAGAAGATATCGACGAAAGTCTATCCAAAATAGTCTCGGCCCACTAAGCAGTCTTTGAGCCACGCGCCCATCTGTCACTTACGGCAGTCCGTCGCTGAAGACGGATGGGGATGAACATTGAGCACCGACCGTTAAGCACTTGTAAGTCTAATAGTACTTAAGTTGCAGGCCAACGCCAACGCGAGTTCCGACCGCCCAGAACACAGCAACTCTTGGATTAACGCCTAAATGTACCGCATCTACACACTCAGAAAGATGATTGAACGCTTCAGCGGGCGAGCGCCGACGGGCGCATCGGTGACCTCACGAGCGCAGTCCGACGGTCCCCAGTCGACATTCACAATTGCAAGATGTCAATTATATATGTGCTCGTATCATCTTCTGACAGAGCACGAAGAAATCAGATTATTAAACAGAAGCCAGAGAGTACCTATACACAGTCAAACGTCATGTCCCTCGTAAGTACGTCTATCACCGTCCCGATCGCTTAACAGCACTTGCTGCCGGAAGCCGGGGCAGCCGAGTCGATTGCGACTGGGATCGTGTCACTCGTGGGTGCCTTGATGGGGTCCGAGGACTGCTCGAGGGTCTTGCTCGAGACGATGCGGTAAATGTCTGGAAAGGGGTAAGATTGGGGATGAAGGATGGGTGGAGCCAACCAGCGAAGCTCACCCGTAAGAATGGTCTGGAAGGCCGACTCGACGTTCGAGGCGTCCAGCGCCGAAGTCTCAATGAACGACAATTCGTTCTCGGCTGCAATAACAAAGCCAACACATCAGCATTCTTCGTTCCTCTCCCCTCTCAGCTGCGCAGAAGCAAGCGACACGTACTAGCGAAGGTCTTCGCCTCCTCAGTAGGGACAGCACGGAGGTGCTTGAGATCGGACTTGTTGCCAACGAGCATGATGACGATGTTGGCATCTGCGTGGTCGCGCAGCTCCTTGAGCCAGCGCGTGACGTTTGCGTACGTTGCGTGCTTCGCGATGTCGTATACCAGCAGGGCACCGACTGCGCCGCGGTAGTACCTGCGATACGCATTGATCGCGTCAGCAAGTAAACATATCGGCAAGGCATTATGGGGAGTTTACGTGCTAAGCGGGTATGGAGGCGGGGTGGATATAACAGGAACGGAGACTGGGACTTACGCAGAGGTGATGGCCCGGTATCGCTCTTGGCCTGCGGTATCCCAAATCTGTGCCTTGACCGTCTTTCCGTCTACATTGATCGTCCGCGTCGCAAACTCGACACCGATAGTCGACTTGGAGTCGAGGTTGAATTCATTGCGCGTGAACCGCGAAAGCACTGTGGTAATGAGCGAGGTGGGTCAAGAGAGAATGCCATGCGAGGAAACAGCAGTATCAGTGGGCGTGGGTGTCCAGGAGTTGCGTAGTGGAATGAAGGTGTATGCGAGGTCAACGTCAGCGGACGAGTAAATTGAGAAGCAGGCAAGACGTACGGTTTCTGACCCATGACAACGCCGAATAAAACGACAAAAGGAGTTCCCATTCAGTTTTCCATCGTCGCAAACAAGTCTGCGGCACACTTACGACTTGCCAACACCTGAATCACCGATCAAAACAACCTGCACATGCGCCGCGCCCGTCAGCACCAAGCCCTGCACGTCTTCAAACTCCAGAGAAGAGCTTACGCACCTTGAAGAGGTAGTCGTAGTTGCTTCCTTCTGCCATTATTGTCGTAAGTGGTGTTCGTGAGCTGCACGAGTGTGTGGAGAGGTTGCGTGTGGAAGGGTTGCGGGCGGCTCGCTTCTATGTACAGACGGTGGTCGTTGCAGAGAAAGGGCACAAGGCTGCGGAGTTTGAATATGCCGCTAATGGCACAAAGTCACTCTCATGATGGTGCAGTGCGCTTACCTTGGTCCCTTGATTATGATGAAGTATCCTATCGTCCTGAACACCTGATGTGAGGAATCGGGTAAAATTTTCAGGTATGCACCAGCACCGAGCTTTCTTGGGGTGGGTAATAGAAGTGGCAACGCCTGGGTTTACACTCCGCCTGCACTCCAAAGCATGCTCGGCAATTGTGCTCGCAGGCACTGAGCCACTCTAATGCGTTTTCTTGCGATAGACGCTGGGATAGTCTGCGACGTCATTCGCCCTATGGCCTTAAGACGGATCCTGACGTTGATCAGGACAGTCCTTCGAATTCTTCCTGGGCGTCCTGGACTCAATAAGCAGCTTAGAGTTGTCTCGGAGCCGGACAAGCCTTTGCTCAGTATCTGCGTTCTCTGCGGAAGGAGCGGCCCGCGAGCAGGTCACACTGGGATGACGCAGCGGAGGGATATGACAGTGTCCAGTTCAGCCCAAAGGTCCTCTTGCACTTCTACATCATCAAGTCGAGCACGTCAGTATCATGTCTATCCCTCATACGAAGCGAGTCTGCCAGCTTATCAAAGTGAGTTGCACGCTACGTCGCCCCATCAATTGTCATTCACCACGGTGACCCCTGTCCATAGCTCAAGCCCGAGTACGAGACACAGTACAAAGAGGTCCATAGCGCCGTCTGGCCAGGCGTGCTCGCAGCACTGGAGACGCACAACGTTGCAGATTATTCCATCCATTACTTTCCACCGCTTCATCTACTCATCGCGACCTTCAAGTACACGGGTACGGGTTATGACAAGGACATGAAGGCCATCGGCGAGGATCCGATCACGCAGGAGTGGTGGAAGGTCACGGATATGATGCAGGAGAGCTTCAATGATGGAGCAACAGGCTCTGGAAAAGATATACCATGGTGGACAGTAAGCCATCAACCCTCGTTAATATTTCGCAGTGCCTCATCATGACTGTGACCGTGTCCTACAGGAAGTAGAGGAGGTATTCCGGATGGAAGGAGTACTACATCGATGATCTACTATAGAGGTGCTTCAATAAGAAGGGGAATCCAAGTACATTACACCGTCTGAAGTGTAAAATCGAGCACGAACGCTTTGGAAGGACTCAGGGGTTGTGGGCGGCAAGAGCGTGAGAAGGCTCTTAGCCCTATATTGCTCAGATGAAGAGGAAGTTTCGTCAGTTCCTTGGCTCAGCGGCTGTAATGGCCCTACAGCGGGAATGCGAGGTGGTTCTTCCAGCGGCCAACTCTGCGAGTGCGCTGTTTCAAGTCTGCCCCCTCCAGAAAACTTGGTCTCCACAGACTCTCACGCCGCAAGGCATGATCGGTCTTGGAATAATTGGTTCTAGACTCGCCAGGGAAGCAATTCCGCAACGGGCAGAGCCTGCCGAGTTAGTCGTAGGAGATAAGGGTAGTGCTGCAGTCGCGCAGCAGGGCGTGCCTCTCGCAAACCTTTTGCTTTTTCTACCTTTGCGTTTTATGTTACCGTTCACTCAGGTCGTTCCAACGCCTTTTTGCACACCTGAGTTGGTCCACAACGGCATGCCTTGCGAGTTTTTAGAGATAGTCTTATAGGCCTTTGAAACTGTACTGTCGATCCGAACTACAAACGACGATTCTATTTGTCAAGGTATTGATATCTACAGCAATGCTCGAATGCTTCTACTAATACTACATTTGCAGTCAGCAATCTGGATTCGCAGTCGTAACTCGTAAAGATGGTCGTAAATTGTGGGCATTCGCACTCAGTTGCGGTTCTTGATGTATGGGACCCCTCGTGTTTTACTGAGTCTTAATCTTCTCGCGAACGTCTGTAAACGAGTTTTGTGAGTCAAGGCTGTTTAATGGTACGAGCTGTTTCTCACCTTTAGAGACAGCTCCGAAGTTACGAACCGTCCTAACGGTAAACATGGTCGCCAACAAAAGCGCGCACGCGGCACGGGCACCCTCGTCGTCCAGGGCGGGAGCAAGTTTGCCGTCCGCATCTAGAGCACCACCGATGATCGCGTGGACGTTCTGCCAGAAGGGCTGCGCGTGCGTGAGAAGCGCGTAAATGGATGTGATGAGGGGAGCGGCCCAGAGGTCCGTCGTCGTCCACCCGTAAGGGCGAAGCTCGGGAGGAGTTGTGAGGGCGAGCGGGGTGGGGTGGAGGAATGAGACGAGGTTAGTGATGAAGAAGCCGCCGTTCGCGATGATCTATGTGTCTCCACATGAATTTCTGCCTTGATAAGTGCATGAGCGGAGAAAAGGCTTACGAGGGATGAAAGCGCGAGCGCCCACGGGGAGTTGGAGATAGCGGGCTGCGGGTTGCCAACTATAGCTGGAGGAATGAGGGTGCAGAGGAGTATGGCGCGAGTGAATCCGTCGACAAATGAGAGCGGGAACTCGGTCTGGAGAGACATTTGGGGAAGGGCGGGCACAACTTCGACAACGGCCTGCGCTGCCGCGTAGAGGGCGACACCGACGCCCGAGAGCATGAATGAAGGTGTGAGGCCGAGCAGAGGGTCTTAGTGATTGCATTCAGCTTAGGCATATACTGCTACGATTGACGATGCAGTCAAGCACTCACATGCGAGTGCTTCACCGCCGTATACGACGGTGAGGGTGGTAGCGAGATCCCGAACGAAAGACCGCTCCTCGGGCTCGACCAGTGTGCGGACTCCCTGCCCGTCCTTCTCAGTTATACGTGCCCGGGCGGTGATGTGGTCGCGATGAGCCCCTTCACGGAGCTGACGGAGGGCCACACACAGTCGGACGGCCGCTACGACATCCAGAGTGCTCACTGGCAGCCCTAGCCAGGCGAGTGGCGCGATAGGGGCGAGCACTGTGCGATAGAGTGAGACGAACGGCTGAAGGGCGAGCATCGGGATGGGAGAAGGAGGGAGAAGAGAGTGGTGAGCGGCGGAAGGGCCTGAGAGCAAGAGCAAGCCCAGTGACATTCATATTGGGCACAGGAGACATGTCAGCGCCGCGGGACAAACGTGCACTTCCCGATCACCGGTTATTCGCTTCTTGCCATCTCCCTGGCTCTTCGTCATCGTGCACGACGTCAGACTCGACAATTTCACGACAGGCACGCATATACTACGTTCGCAACATAACAATCTACTCCACTCTGGAAACATAGTTGATCGCCTCACCTGTGGACCCTCTAAAGCGCCGTCATGCGCTGCGCACTCCGGCTCGCACTTCTCCCCGCACTAGTCGGTGCACCTGCCTTCGCATTCTCTCTCTGGCCCTTCTCTACAAGCCGCTTCACCAAGAATGAGCTCATCCAAGCTGGAGACCTTGGCATAGGAGACCAACGCATCATTGCCTTCGGGGACTTCAATGGCGACCAATAGTGAGTACCTAAGCAACTTCTGCAGGCACACTCATCACTGACGTCTCGCGTGTCTAGTCTGGACGCCCTAACACTCGATAACGACCAACAAACGCTCTCTGTTTACCTCTGGAATCATGGTACGTCTGCCGACCTTCCCGTGCTCTGGCATATTCCAACTATCCACGTCCTCGCAGACAACTTCGCGTACAAACGCGCATCCTCTACGCGCCATCCCGCTCCAGTCGTAAACGCAGTTCCGGGAGACTTCACCCATGACGGCACGCTCGATGTTCTCGTCATGTCTACCTCTTCCAAGTCTGGAAAGCTCGATATGGCGCTTTACCTAGGAAAGCACGATGGCTCGTTCGGTGCGCGCTTCTCCTATGTTCGCCATACCGCCCCATTACTCATACGTGCATATATGCGTACGGAACGTAGAAAAGAACACCTTGTCAATATCTTCATCGACCGATTCGCAACCTATACCGGCGGACATAGACGGCGACCTCAAGATCGATCTTCTCGGCGTGCCGTACAGCCAGTGGTCGACGAGTTCCCTGACGATGTGGCAGAATGTCTGGAATGCATCACAAAGCAATCCCACCCTCTTCAACCTGTGAGTTTACTGCCTAATGCTCTACGAGATAGCCCTTCCTCACAAAGAATGATTGTCTCACCCCGTGCCCATCTCGCTCTCGTATACAGAGCGGATCCGAAATTCAACGGAACACCATGCACTCCAGCAAATCCTCATAGTAACGCGGTGATTGACTTCGACGGCGACTGCCTCGCGGGTGAGCTTAACCACGACGCTTGAGGCTCCCGGTATACTAATCTCGACTCTTAGATCTTTTCCTGCTTTGCGACGATGGCGGTGGACAGAGGTCTTTCGAGATTTGGCTGAACAAGAAGGAAGCAGGCTTTACACTAGCACAACGCGCGTCCCTTCCTTCCGGCGTGCAGAGCGTCTCGTTTGCCGATATGGGTGCGCCTTTCCTTTCATCCAGATCTTTTTTGGAGACGGCTAAGACCATTATGTTTACAGACCGTGACGGGACGACAGACATGGTGTTCGTTACCTGCTCCTCCGTCTCGCAGAGCACGGGTGTCGGATCCGGATGCTCGCTCCATGTCGCCTACAACGTTCAGCTTCCGCTCTGCGAATCTACGACGACTCCCGCCTTCAACAAGGACGGACAGCGCGTATGTCGGCAGCCCGAGAACCTGTGCGTCTCAGATCCAAACTTTCATATTAGCCTTGAAGAAGGCGGCAACGTATGTCCTTTGATCAATGTCTCGATATTTCGTCAACATGACTGGTCTAATCGCGTGCACAGTCTTATACTCGCGTTCCATTCTCGTCTTTCATCCCCGGCACCACTGGTCCAGTCGTACTCGACACGACGTTCTCGCCGTCGCTTCCCCTCCCTGTTCGCATCGGCGATGCGAACCTCGACGGTTACCCTGATCTCGCCTTCATCTTCGCGACCACGGACAATGCGCACACGCCCGCGCTTCTCTTTTCCGAAGACTGTAGTCACAATGCCGCTGGTTGTTCAAACAAGAATGGAAAGCGAGGATGGAGAAGAGTGACAAAGGGCGCAGACGCACTCGGGAGGATACGAGACGCCAAAGGAGTGGCATTCTTGGATGTCGACGAAGATGTGAGTATCACATTGCTCCCCGAGTATAGCAAAGCTAACGTATGAGTTATCCCAGGGGAGTCTCGACCTGCTCGTGCAGCGAACGGGTGCACAGGGAGAAGGCTCGTTGTCGTTCATTCAGAACAACTTCTACTATGACGCCTTCTTCCTCAAGGCTATCGGTGCGTCGATATTCCCGTTGGTCATTGGTTAGCACAACTGGCTCATGATTCTATAATGTATGCAGTTCTGAACGGCGCTTGCGACAACGGGTGGTGCACGGACGCCAGCGGCTCGAGCTACTCGGTACGTGCTCGATTCGCGGCCGCCTTTTGTACCGCGCCCTAAGTTGATTTATTGACTACAGCCGTTCGGGGTTAGCTACTCCGGAGCAACGTACAAATACGCAGTTCTCGACACCCAGGGCAAGCGTTCAGCCGCCCTCGGTACGTCGCAACTTCTCGTCCGCTTCTGATTATCTCATTTCCCCTGCAGTCGGGCAACTGCCTCAAATGACGTACCACTCGCTGGGGACGCCTTACGCGTTTGTCGGGCTCGGACGGACTAACAATTATATCGAGCGCCTGTTCGCGGGCTCGACGCGCCACGCTCGAGAGCACGCGACGGTGCTCGAAGGGGTGATACCGAACTCACGCGTCGTCTTATCTCCTCCGCCGCCTTCGAGTGAAAGCATTCATTGGAAGAAGGAGCTGTTCCTCCGGCCCGGTGAGTGGATCCCATGGGTCACAGTGGTTGTTATTGCGGCCACAGGGGTCCTGGCAGCGATTGTTGGGGTTCTTCACATGAGTGAGAAGGTAAGCATCTCAGTGTCTTGGTTAAGCTTCATCTGACCATGCCTTTTGGGACCCATTCTAGAGAGCGGATGAATTGGAGAGGAGGAGAACCTCACATAGCATCAATTTTGATGCACTCTGATTGGAATCTGTTATAAATTTCACTTGAATCAACGGAGTTACTAGATGGGGTGAAGTTGACCCTGTGTTTAGAAAACAGGGTGCATGCATGTTCTCGGAGATTAACACTGACAGAGGTGAACAGTGTGATGTGTGATCATCACCAGAATTTAATTTTGAACGGCAACGTAAATGAAACATAAGGTCAGGGTGTTATGATCTTTTGGCGTGTAACTGGACTCTCATTACATAACAGAGCTGTCTCGGGTGTTACCTCGTCCTTTGCCTGGCTTCGCCATTGCCTGTGACACACCCGTGTTTATGATAATGAGCTAACCGTGCTCATTGGTGTTTTCTCCGTCCATCACAGCTGGATGCACCACCAAGTGTGAGTAGCTGCGTCGGGCTGTTATGCGGCTCGCCTACGAGGAACTTCCTGCAGCAGCTTAGCGATCCGGACGTGCAAACACCACAGAGTTCGACCGCAGCGGCGATCGGTAGTTCCGTTGGAGGGAAAATGGACGCAGTGGGGGGATCACGACTGACCTTCGACCACAGTCCGCCAATTATATGCACCGACAAAGGTCCATCGACCCAATGCTTCCCGCGTTCATCCGCAACTCGGAATTCGACCTTGGAGAAACCCTCTTTGATGTGTACACAGTGACATAAAAGTATACGGCATATTTGACTCCGTGGACAACTTGAAGCACGAAACCACTGTCGAAATGCTCTTGAGTGGGTGGTATGATTTTGATCGGTAGTTTCATTGTTGAATTGTGCTCTATGGAGTTGACGGATGTCTGGGCCGCTGACAATGCTATTTAGGTTATACAGACTCGATACGCCGGCAAACTTTCATTCAAGTTTTAAGGTTCTGAAGTCATCTATGCTCCTACTTACGCGACATGTGAGTCACTAGTTATGTTGCAGACTACAGACTTTTCCCGAGTCAGTCTCCTCCCATTTGCCCGAACTTGAGTTCGTGTCGCAGCGAGACAAGCTGTTCCTGCATAGATGAATTCTCGCCCTGTAGGGTTCCAGTCGTGTTCCATGAACGCCGGTATGATGGACGGAAGTAACACATGCTCACCTCAAGTTTATTGACTAGGTCATTTGTCTCGGCTACGAGATCACGATGCTTTTTCTGATAACATCGAGAGGTAAGCTGGCGCTTCGCAGGTAGGTTATGAGTGGTATCTTACCAAGACGCGTTCAAGATGTTGACTGTCACAGTTTTCCTTCCTGCTGGAAGACGAGGCGCTCAGGGTTGGGGCGTGGACAGCGCGCGTTGCTTGGCATCCTGCAGAAGGTCGGCCCCGAAGTGGAGGTCTACCTCTAGGCCTGCCGCTAGGACGCCCGCGCCGCCCGGTTGGCGGCAAATACTCGTCGTCTCCGCGTCGGAAACGCGAGATAGTCTCATCCTCCGAATCGTCGTCCAAGTCTGACGCCGAACGTTTGCGCTTTGCCTTCAGGCGTCTTTCTCGTCTGTTATGTCCGTTCTGCTGGTCTTCATCTCGGGCTAACTGTGTCCCGCTCTGCTAGTATACGGAATTATTCAGCTAAAGAATCATCGTTGCGGGACAAGGAGAAGACTTACTGCATTGGGAGTTCTCATCCTTTCCGTTGGTGTGAGACCATTTATTCGGCATTTAAGACCTGCATAATTGCACTGCAGGCATGCGCTGGAAGCTCGCTTAGGATTAAGCCGGTGGTAGCATTCGAAAGACAGCTCCTGGCAACGCTCGCAGATAGAGTCACGGTCTAGAACACGTTGCCAAGGGATATCCTTCGCGCTGTTGCGCGTACGATCATAAATGATGTCTGCCAGTGGCGGAGGTGGCCCAGGCGGTGGGATCAAGGGCATGATGCGAAACGCTGGACAGAGACCGCAGCTACGTGTTATATACATCTCGGACGTTCTCAAAAGTGATCTCCCGGTATTGACGTGAGTGCACTAGCTCGACTAGTACTCTTTCCTCGATGTGAGATTCGTTCTCGCTAAACGCAATGATCCTTTGTCTTCTGGTCTTCAGGCCGTTCTCTTCTTGGAGCTTGGAAAATTGCGGCCAATTGCATTTATTGTCTTTTCTCACTGGTCTCTTCTCATAGCTCGTGCTTCCTTCAATCCCCGCTGTTTAATGCGCGCCGTACTCGCGGTTTCTTCTTTCTTCATCTGCGACTCCAACCTGCGGGTCACCCCTCGTTTTCCATGGGGCCAGTCACTTCTGCTCTAGTGACACTCTCAAGGGTCAGAACGTGTGCATTCTCCCTCCGCCATAACGGTCGTATCGTGGACATTTGGGTTTAGGTGGTTCGTTTGTTGATTTGTTCGTTTGTTAGACACGTATGCCCTACATTGCGTTGTGTTGGTTTATACACGTGAGCCAACGTCATTTTGTAAGCGTCTGGTGGAAGGCTTTCATCATGTTGGCATTTTAGAGTTGGGACAATGCACCAATAGCAATCTACTCAAATCAGCGTGAGATGGGTAGGCTTTAATGCGAAGGTCTCTCCTTGGCTTCTCTGTCAAACGAAGTCCCCTGGATCATTCAGGAATACATCATTCACCCCATTCTCGTCCATTGTCCTTCGTGGGAGCTTTACGTATTGATTTTCATGCACTTATCTTTGCTCAAGCTGGATCGCGGAGCCTTCTACGAAAAAAGCATCTTTGCGAACCAAGTCATACACACATTGGGCCAGTGACACAGCTAGGACCTAGGTCGGACATGACCTAGTATCATTGCAACGAGACTTCAATCAAATCTGAATATGCCGGAGCGTAGTACTGGCTTTCCTTGGCCATGGAATTCTTTCCAGAAGCGTCTCTATAGGACATGTGCATGTCTGAGATTCTGTCTGACCCAAGTCTGAACCATGAAAGCTGATCCGAGGTTTCTGGAACCTCTCCCTCAGTTAGAAGTTCTCCACGCATTCTTCAAAGACACAATCAAACAAACTTAACTTTGGTTTGCTCTCGGTCCGCTCAGGATGGATTCAACTGAGTTAGATGTTCTGGCAGATGTATTTGCCTAGGTGACAGTTCTGAGTCGAGACCAGTAACTGAACAGGAATCCCACTCTTGGCCCCAATTGTCTAATCTCCGATAGCGAGTCAGATTCGTCAAAGAAGCATTACTGCAGCGTAATAGCTTTTTGATAGAAATAAACAACATGATGGAAGCCGGCCGCAAGACTCAGAAGCACGTAATCGGTGATCTTGCCACGAATCTTCTTTAATCTCTGATTACCAAGATAGTAACTATATCTCTTTTTTTTGTAGGAGACATGGTCAGAAACACGACCTCTGGCCCGTATCGATATCACCGCTCAATCGTCGGCGAACATTTGTCGCCACGGTGGAATTGATTTGTTGGACCGTGTCAAGACAAAGTGTGCTTTGTGTCCGTGCTGTTTCTGCTTCCAATGTGGACCATTTTCTCTGCCAAATGTTTGCATACTTTGTAAACGATAGCTACTAGTAGTAATACAACGATTTCGTTTCGTTTATGGGACTGAGATTCCGCCTTTTAAAGCACACCGACTTCCTTCTTCCTTCTGAGCGTTCAATGCTCCAAAACACGGGCCTTTATTTGTTCTCAGGGAACGATGCTAACCTACGAGGCGACGTTGAAAGCGCGGACGGAAGTTGGTCAGAACATAACACGTACCTGTAATTCACTTAAAAGTTCTGCGCATAGTTTTACGAGGCCATGCTTCAATACGTCTTTGATTAAATCTCTTTATGCTCGTAAACCGAAAGAACCCACCGTGATGAGAGGAACGCGGGCGTCGCCGCATTTCTTTTTATTCGTAGTACCCGTAGTTTCCCTAATCCTTGTACGAGAAGGTTGCGAGCGACGGATTTTCGGGGGCTTGGAGTCATTGCCGTTTTCCTTGTTCGCGTCAATGTACTGCTTCAAACCCTCAGAACTAATCACAGAATTAGAAGGCTAAAACGTTACCTCTGTGACGCACTTGGCTTGCTGCTGCCTGGCTCGGCGCGACATGACGCCTGCAACGCGGCACTTCTCCGCCCTATTATGGCATCGAAGGCAGGCGCTTAGCCCCTGCTCCCCATCGTCCGCACGGTGGTAGCAGAGAGCTTCGGCTTTTAAACAGGATGTGCAGGATCTCCCTTGGTCTGCGCGCCGCCACATAACGGAGATGTTGGCGCGGCGGGTCCGCGCTTCAAGTAAATAGGGAGCTATGGTGGTGTCTGTGAGGTGGGTGCGCATGGGAGACATAACGGAGTGCACGTCGAGTTTTCTTGATGCTGCTGACATATAAACCGTTGGTCTGGAATTTGGATGACTTTGCCGTCGTGTGATCGATCTGAGCACTGGCGCAAGAAGAGCAAAACAGTTCCCGGTCCTCGGTACTTTCAGTGGTTCATTGAGATAAAGGTTCTAGCTGAACTTCCAGAGAACATGAGACGTTGTTCTGAATTTAGGTGTATAAATATCCATGAACTGCTCCACGTAGTCGCGGGGAATTGCGGGATCCGTCTCGGTATTATGGCATGTTACACGCGTACGCTTGAGGAGAAAAGCTGGCGAGTTCGAGAGAGGCAAATGCCGAATGAACCTAGTCCAGCACTCCGAAACCAATGACGACGCTGAAAGCAACGGAGCATCAGAAGTCCCGCGCGAGGAGACCGTTCATGTTTGCGGCACATTGTCCTGCCTCGTGGCCCCAGTGTTCAGGACGAGAACACAAGGACAATCCCGCCTTAGATATGAGGTGCTTGATACGCATCTTCCTGTCCTGGAAACGAGCCACAACACTGAAACTGAGACGACTGCCCCTTATCGGCCGCACGGAAATGACATGATATAAAATCATCGATGTGGATAGCGCGTGATCTACCCGGTTTTGCACTTCTTCGTATGATTGGTATGATTTTTCAACGCAACGGTGCGTCGAGCTGTTGTTTTAGAGCCTGTTTCTGGTATACTAGAGCGTGCGGACGCACAAATAGGCTTTCGCTGCGTTGATCGATCAAGGATAACATAGTAAATTCCCTCCTAGCTGGGTGCGCGGTGAGGAATTCAATGTTCCTGATTCCTGATTTCCGAGCCTTCGAATTGGCCAACGACCATGGAAGGTTCTCGCGAGAATTGTAGAGGAGTTTCCAGACGGCGAACTGATTTTCAATGGTGAAAAACTTAACCTTACCTAAGTGGGATGCAGCAGGTGATCTTGGAGACGGAAGACTTTGTTACATTTTACTGCCTCAGGTAACCTTAACGCGAGCACAATGACACGGGGATCGACCGTGATAGCATGCGGCATGCTACCTTTCTGTATCATCATGGCGTCAAACCTGACATTTGGGGCGAGATCAGAGTGAGTGGATGTCGATGGCTTCTTCGGAAACTTACCAGTGACGACACCAAAAAATATATGAAATATTGCCATTCTCCGCCGGAAGTGGTGTAGCAAATAGAGGAGCAGATAAAGCAGACTGAGGCCCAACTTCATGTGAAACATTCACCAGAAGACAGGTCCTATGCTGGTCATCTTGCCTTACATGACATCAGTAGTTGCGGATGCGGCGTGAAAGTGTTGTTTATCTAGCCTCAAATCTCATTGTCTGCGCGTGGTCGACAATGGGTTGACAATGAGTCCGAAGGGAACGACACCACATATATTGAACATACCCGTCCTAATGACACACTCACAGGATGAGGGAGTCATTGCGCTGCCGTAGATCTTCGAAGCTCGGTGTATATTGATGGAAATGAACGTGGTGTCGTCGGTCGAGTCAAGACGCGGGCCGCATGGGCCGCAAACTACTGCAGACTCTTCGGCATCGTTCGGCAATGTTAATGAGCGCTTGAGCACAGAACTTTAGCCCCACGTGCGTTGATTCTCGCTGCTTAGATGATCTCACCCAATACGGCGGTCGGTACACTTTTTGGTTCATTCTAAGTTGAGCTGCGCTCACGTTAGGCCAACATCTTCCACCTTCTCTCGCGCCTGCCTCAATCTCACACTTTCTCCATTCGAGACCCTCCACATTTATCCAATCACTTCAAGCTTGGATGAGCATCTTTACATGCGGCTATCCTGTCAACGTTGTTTCGTAGTACTTACGGTAAGCCTGCTGATGCCTCAAAAAGGACTTCACCGCTCTATGAAATGTACGACATTGGGTTTTGCCTTCCCTTCCCTTGATACATTAACATAGAAAACGCCCATCTTAGTTGTGGAAAAACAAATGCGATTGCTGTATTATATCCAGGCCAGTATTCGCCCGAGCGAAAACGAGTGCATCATATCTATGTCAAATCGCATCAACCTTGCCTCGGTTACCAGATTTCTCCCTTGCCTCCAGGCGATCTGAAGTGCGAGTCCCGTAACGCCGCGGATTAGACCCAGCGCCATCTCTACCTTTCTGCGTCGAGCTCGGTCGCGTTTTGCCGCCTATCATGGGGTGGGTATGTCTTGGTCTAAGCTGCCTTGCCGCCTTGACACGTTCCTCAGCACGGGGGTTTCCCTGTGAAGGTCCCGGTTTATACAGATTAGATATCAAGCATCATGAAAGAAGCGAAACGCACCTGCGAAAGGCGCGAAGCTTCCGCAGAGGGAGAAGAAGTGTTGCTTTTCCCGCCCTCTCTGGTGTCAACACCGTCAATGCAGCACTTTAGACTGTTTGTGTCGCAATTTTGGCATGAATTCTCGATCTTGGGCCGCGGACCGGTCCGACGATAGCATTCGTGAGGCAGCGCCTTGCAGCTGTCGCATATTTCGTCGCTGGAGAGTATGAGCTCCCAAGTTTTTGGGACGTTGGAGCCGCGCATTTCACGACATATGAAGGTACGCTTCGAGTCAGGAGCAGGGTTTTGAGAAGGAGACAGCGCCATGTGTGACGCAACAAATAAGAGACAAGAAGTCGATTGGGTTATCTATATATCATCGACGTTCGACAGACCTTTACTATAGCTAGTCGTTGGTTCATCACAAATATCAAAGGTACGGTTTGTGAGAGAGACACCCTAGATAAAATCTTGTTGGCTTCTACGAAAGGACGCAAGCATTCTTCTTGTCAGCGGCAATTTTGCACTCATATGGAGCTGTAGACACAAATGAAGCGTGGCACCGCCGCGGCGGACGAATGCGAACGAAGGCTCTCGGAAGACCTCCACGCCCTTCTGCCGCGAAAGGAGTCTTGGAGCTTTCCTACCGGAAAGAGTTTCAAACTGGCCGAGCATGGAGGTGGCACAATATAGCGAATTCAAACATGTTGATTAGATTTCTTCGGAAACTTACTCATCGCGAAGCCAAACGTAACTTTGCTGACTCCTCCAGACCTGGAAAAGAAATAGAGCAGCAAACACTCCAATGGGGGAGCCTTTTTTGCGTAATTTGGAGGGAAGACACGCCTGGTTCTGTTCATTTCGCCCTACTAGTACATGAAAGGTCACCGCTCGAGCATGGAAGTGCAGCTCTATGAGTCAAGCATCATGCCAGTGGGAGACCAACGTACTATGGCCCGCTGGAGCCAAATCGCGTACGTAATTACCCGACTGACTGGTAAACAAGACGATGGGACACTGCGCAAATCTTCATTGACTCGGGAACATTGCGGAAATGATCGATGTCGTCGGAAGGCCGAGAAGCAGTTCTACGACTGTACGGCGTACGCGGCACACACCATAAAGTTCAGTGCGGGGGACAGAACCTTATTTCCACGCGTCTTGCACGCGACGCACCACGGGCTCCCAATATGAACGTTTGAACCGCGGCACCCCTCCTTAGGCGCCACGCACTCCTCATGTCGTACTACCAGGTTGGTGGGTTCAGAGCCCACTCGGAGGCTTGGTCGAGGAACTATGACGACGCGTCTGTAATCGCCAATATTGGCGCGGCTCCTGGTCCAGGCCATCTCCGCCCTGATGGTGCCCAGGGGGCGCTCGAGCTCGTTTTTGGTGTTCTACCGAACGGCGCCACCAACATCCTTCTGACGAAACCACAAATGATAGAACTCACGAGGAACCACGGCTACCGCCAGCCGTACCACAGTCCGCATACGGCAAGCTCGTACCTTTCCCTTAGCCCGCTCAGCTTCGATTTTCCCTCACGCACGGCGTTGGAACGGAAGCTCGAGAAGTACAAGCAGAAGTCCAACAAGGGAAAGAAGGCTCCCGCGGACATGATCGACAACAGCCCTGCGAATAAAGCATACTACTACGATGGCAGCGATACCACCGCTACCCCGATAGGACGGGCGAGAGCCTTCTTTGAGCATAACAGGTGCGCAAATATAATCGGTCGTCTGCGTCTTCCGTCTTTATGCTGAACATTCTTGCAGAGTTCTCTATAGAACTTTAATGAACTCTATAGATCCTGCGAGCTTGTCTCTCCCGGAATATCTGCCTACTAAGCTCTCCGAATTACGTGTCATCTCCTTTGCGTACAACAATTGGAGAGTCGACGCAAGACCGCGCCACGAGCGCCTCGGATCACCTAGACTTCTTGACATAGGTTGGGCAGAAACCGAGATCAAGAACTTCGTTTCGAACAAATCCTGCATCGATCAGGTCCATTGCACCATTAAGGAAAATCAGACTTTCAAGAACGCAAGCGAGCCTTGGGTAGGTTCTGGAATCGACTTTGAATGCGGCGAACACTGACACGGTGGCCGTTCAGACTTTCCTTCACGGTGTCACAGAAACTATGAGATTGGAAGATGCCGGGAAGAAGCTGAAGGCGATCTTAACTCGGGTTGCTTCCCCTAAGAGCCAGAATGAGGAGTTCAAAGACACCAAGCGCCATCCGGTGCTACTTCTCGTGCACGACGCTGAGATGGCCATGGCGGTCCTCCGACACCTCGGCATAGACGTCCTTAACAGTAGTGGCATCGACTTCTTTGCTGACAACACCCGTATTTCTGATCTTCTTGAATTCCCTGCCGTGTCAGAGAGAGTAAGATTTCCATTCCTGTACACCACTCCTTCTGAGCTAACGCGATTTGTGCAGTACTACGACAGGAAGCGCGAGTATTCCCCGCGTCGAGGTCCGTCAGTCAAGAAGGAGGAGGCGGTCGACTACGGCTACCCCGACGACCGACGTGATTATCGCTACGCGTCGTCTGCCAGCGTCAAACGCGAGGACGACCGCTGGCGTGGCGGCAACCGTGCTGGCAAGGACTCCCGCTCAGCCACAGCCTCGAGCTCGAGCTCGTACCGCGAGAGAAGCACCACGTTCGAGGCGCCTCCTTCCGACTCGGGCGCCCGAGGCACGCAGAAGGTGTACGTCATCGACGTGCGCGCGCTGCACAGCACGATGATGAACGCTGTTGGCCCCGACGCGGGGAGCATCGGGCGTATCGCGAAAGATCTCGACGTCGCGTATGACGCGCCGTCGGAGCGCAATGGCACGGTCGTGACGTATAGGTGCTGCGCGGGCAATGAGGCGAGGTGGGTCTTCCGGGAGTTTATAGCGGGTCTGATGACTCGGATTTATTGCTCACAAACCTTCTCGGTAGGCTGTTACTCGAATTTTGGGTGGCAATGGCCTCCGGCGCCGACATCGATACGCAGAACGCTGAACGGTCGGTCACCCTGGAATACGACCCAGATGACCTGCCGCCCGCCGGGCCCGCACCCGCTCACGCTCCTTCATTCGATCCGTTCGATGAGAGCGTAGACCCGAATGACTTCGAGCCGGCTGTAGCGCCTGGTGAGTCAGGATCTGGTGGCGGACCTCACGTCGTGCGTGCAGAAGACTCAGATGGATGGGACGAGTTTTGAAAATCTCGCGATATGACAGAGAATGGAAGATCTACTGAAGACGAATTTAGGACGCGAACTTAGTTCCAACATACCTACTGTACATACCCACCTGTGTTTTGTTTTTCTTTGGACTACTCGTGCATTGCTAAATTATGGACAAATGTTTGCTCGATAAAAACGAGACGGAGGGGAATCAAGAAAATTGATACAATGATCAACTGATATCAAACGAAACACGTAATAGCCTACAAAAGTCCGAGCTGCACATCGCGCTCACTGGCTGACTGAGGGTACAGGAAAGTATTCATCGCATTCTACGGGTATAACACTCAAAAGTCCATTCCCTCATCCGACGGTTACAGAAGAAGCCAAGATACAAGTCCGATGAGGGCGAAGAGGGGAGAAGAGAGGGTGAAAGAGGGCGCGGCTGCGCTTGATCCGGGGACGGGAAGGAAATGATCTGAATCTGACTTCTGCTGGGCAAAGGATTGCTGCAATAATGTTAGCAAGGCAAAGTGGGGAAAGGTGTGGGTGAATGCATACCTTGAACGCAACAAGTCCAACGATGACGCCCAGGGCGAAGAAAATGAATGCTTGGATAAGCCAGATAACGCCCCAGACACGGGATGGGCAGCACCCGCAAATACGGGCGAAGGCGGATGCGTCGGAGTTGTTGACTTTGCGCTCTATAGTGTCGTCTGCGCTCGATATCGGTATGAGAACATTTTCAATGACGAGAGTGTAGAGATGCGGCGCACCGATGATATCCCACAGGCAATACAGACACGACATGACCCCGACGAATAACACGAAGAACCGCAACGCAACACCTCCCGCGACAAACCAGAATAAAACGATAAGAGCGCACATCCCAAAGATGAGCGCCCATGTCCTGAATCCAGGCCCCACGTCAGTATCATGATGATCTCATGATCCGAGAATAGCATAGGCGCGGACTCACAGCCAGTTCCTGCGAGCCCACCACAACGTAAAGAGGAAGAACACGGCGAGAACAAGGCACGCGACCTTGCTCGCGTTCTCGTCGAAGCCACATGCGATGAGGCAGGCGCCGATGAATGACGATCCGAGGTAGCCGGCGGGGAGGGTAATCCAGGCTATGCCGCCGGACATGCGCGTTTCGCCGCCTTCGTCGGCTGGTTGAGGAGGCGAGATGTCGTTAGTGTCGGAGGTGAGACGGGGGAAGGGGAGCTTACGGTCGAGTTCGACGGAGTGGATTGTTGCGCATGTGAGCATGCCGGCGATGGCGTGGCTCATCTGAGGCTTGGTGAGTGTCTGTCAGGGGTTGCGCGAGCGGATGGACGTACTTCATGGAATCCGACTGTGAGGAGCCTTCATTGAAGAAAACTCATGAGGTGAAGTGCAAGGTAGTTTGTCACGAGTGGACTCACTTGAAAGGATAGACTAGAAAGGGATCGTCAACGGAGGTTCGAGACGGTGTATATGAACGTGCTCACTTATCCAGCTCAAGAATGGTATATGCCTGCAGGAACAGATAGCTGAGGATTAAGGCACTTGATCCGTATGCCCGTGAAACCCACCATAGTATGCCGATAACAATGACATAGACTCCTGCTACGATCAATGTGATCCGTTGCGTGGAGTTCGGCGTGAATGATGTCTGAACATCTCTTGCTTGAAGGTAGAACTCGGATTCAGCGAAGGCAGGCATGTGTAAGTAGAAGTCGTGAGTAGGAGGGTCGTAATAAGCGCAGCAGAAAGAGCGCAGTAGGTCGTGCAGGGCCTGTGGACACCGGTTTGCAGAGGTGGAGAGCTAAAGGACAAGTTTAGCTCTCGGCGCCAAGTTGTTCAAGACTCTTCAAGTGAACAAAGGGTAACGCACTGCGCACGGTATGAATCACGTGGCTTAGGCTCAAGCTTTCGGCAGCCCGTTTTGGAATCGGCTCCTGGCTTGCTCGGCGCCGGCAGTTACCGGGTTGTTTGGTAGCTGCGCCAAACAAAACGCAGGAGAAGGAGCCCTCTGGCGTCGCAGTGCAAGTGGACGCATCCTACTGACTGGCAGCGCCCGTCGCATATACCACTAACGATCTTTACTCCTCTGACTTGGAGTTCCGCTCAATCATGGCGGACGACTACCCTACCATGTTCCGTGAGTGCTTGTCGCGTGTCCGACGGTCATGAATCCAGAGTGTTGACGTGCCGCAAGACTCGGAACAGATGAGCCTCATCCAGCTCTATATCCCGACAGAAGTCGCGCACGACTCCACCCATGAGCTCGGAGAACTCGGAAATGTCCAGTTCAAAGACGTACGTCCCCCTTTGCCACCCTTTTCCCTGCTCCCCAGACGCGCTGGAAGAGGCACTGCAATGGATGACTCATGATGTGCTGAGCTGACCATCCCTCCCGCAGCTCAACCCGAACGTGAACCCGTTCCAGCGCTCGTTCGTGGGCGAAATCCGCCGCACGGAGGACATGGCGCGCCGCATCCGCTTCTTCACCTCGCAAATCGAGAAGGAGAAGGACGTCATTCCCGTGCGCCCGCTGTACGACTCTGCGCCCCTCGTCGCGGTCGGCCCCAGAGCGGCGCAGACGATCGACGAGCTCAATGTCACCCTCGCGGAGCACGAGACGCGCCTGAATCAGATGAACGACAGCTATAAGACGCTTAGCGAGCGCACGAGGGAGCTCGTCGAGGCGAGGTATGTGCTGCGCGAGACTGCGGGGTTCTTCGAGCAGGTCTGTTGTTTTCTTCATGGTTGTTGTTATGATTGCTGATTGTTGTGCAGGCTGAGGGTCGTCACACTGAGATTCGCCAGTCGCTCGATGATAGTACGGCTCCTCTGCTGCAGCATGATGATCGCGAGAACCAGTTCTCCTCGTCCAATGTTCAGTTTGACCTCGAGTACGTTAAATTATGATGAGTTTCAGGAGAGGGAAACTGATTATTCATTGAACAGATTTGTCGCTGGTACTATCGACCGCGCTCGTGTCCCGACTTTCGAGCGCGTTCTCTGGCGCGTTCTTCGCGGTAACCTTTACATGAATCACATCGACATCGCGGAGCCCTTCGTCGACCCTTCTACCGGAGCCGAGACTCGCAAGAACGTGTTCATTATCTTTGCTCATGGCGACGCCCTCCTCGCCAAGATTCGCAAGATTTCCGAGTCTATGGGTGCTACGCTCTACCCCATTGACTCTAACGCCGATAAGCGTGCGGAGTCTCTGCGTGAGGTCACTTCGCGTCTTGAGGATCTCGAGGTCGTTCTCTACAACACCGGTGCCAACAGGCGTAGCGAGCTGCTGCGCATCGGCGAGAACCTCTCCAAGTGGCATGACGTCGTTCGCAAGGAGAAGCTCATCTACGAGACGATGAACCTGTTCAACTACGATGCACGTCGCAAGACCCTGCTTGCTGAGGGTTGGTGCCCCACCCGGGATATCACCACGATCCAGCTGGCGCTGAGGCATGCGACGGTCAGCCACATTTTACATTGTTACCGATGTTTTCCCATGCTCACACCCTTTTGTCATGTGCTCAGGAGGAATCTGGCACAAGCGTCGTCCCGATTCTGCAGGAGTTGCGCACGAAGAAGACTCCTCCGACGTTCAACCGAACGAACAAATTCACTGAAGGCTTCCAGACGATCATGGACAGTTATGGCATCGCGACGTATCAGGAAGCCAACCCGGGTCTATTTGCCGTCGTCACTTTCCCTTTCCTGTTCGCTGTCATGTTCGGCGACATTGGCCATGGTATTATTATTGCCGTCGCCGCGCTATACATGATTTTGCGCGAGCGTCAGTGGGCGAAGGCAGATCTCGGCGAGGTACGCCCCTTTTTGATCACGTTGATATCGTTGGTAAGGGCTAACTCTTATGCGTTCGTCAAATTAGATAGTGGGCCAGTTCTTCTTGTGAGTGATATGAGCCTCGTTTTAGGGTCTGATCTAATGCTCCTCGTGCAGTGGACGATACATCATCCTCATGATGGGCATCTTCTCGATCTACACCGGATTCATGTACAATGATATCTTCTCCAAAGCCCTCCACCTCGGCCACTCTGGCTGGGACTGGCCTGAAGGCAACGTGACCGGTACGATCACCGCGGTGTCCAATGGCCACGTTTACCCCTTCGGTTTGGACCCCGCCTGGCATGAGGCAGACAATGGGCTCGTTTTTATGAATTCATACAAGATGAAGATGGCCGTCGTCCTCGGTGTGATTCATGTACGTCAACCTCGTGATATTACTCACATCATGAACTGATTACGCCAACCATGTATTCAGATGACCTTCGCGCTCTGCATGCAGGTTCCTAATGCCATCCGGTTCAACCGCAAGACCGACATCTGGACGGTGTTTGTGCCGCAGATGCTGTTCCTCCAGTCCATCTTCGGTTATCTGGTCATCTGTATTCTCTACAAGTGGTCCATCGATTGGACGAAGGCGTCCACTCAGCCTCCATCGCTTCTTAACATGCTGATCAGCATGGTGCTTTCTCCGGGAACGATCGAACCTGAGTCGCAGCTCTATCCCGGACAGGGTTTCGTTCAGGTGGTGCTGCTCCTCATTGCAGTCGTGTGCGTTCCATGGATGCTCTGCACGAAGCCCTACCTGCAATGGAAGGAGCTTCAGAAGACGCATGGTCAGGGTTATGTCGGATTGGGCAACGATGAAGACCACGCTCCTTTGCGCGCCAGCACCGATGAGCATCTGGAAGGGGAGGAAGAGGGCAATGGGCGAGTTATTGTGGAGGAAGCGGACGAATCGGTACGTTTACGCCTGTTTTGGAAATTCGGCAGCACGGCCCCGGGCTGAGCAGCTCCACAACAGGAACATCACGACTTCGGCGAGGTGGTGATCCATCAAGTTATCCACACTATTGAGTTCTGTCTCGGCTGCATCTCGCACACGGCGTCGTACCTGCGTCTGTGGGCGCTGTCGCTGGCGCACGCGCAGTTGTCCGAGGTGCTGTGGGACATGACGATGAGCAAGGTGGAAGGGCTCGGTGGAATCATCGGGATCATCGCGATGATCTTTGTGACTGTGCTGTGGTTTGTTTTGACGGTGGCGGTCTTGTGTATCATGGAGGTGGGTGTTTCACTAGAACACAGCAACGTGTGTTGCCGATTGACACGGTTACCTATTCAGGGACTGTCGGCGTTTTTGCACGCCGTCCGGTTGCACTGGGTGGAAGCCAACAGCAAGCACTATGAGGGGTCTGGTTATGTGAGTGCAGTGCCTTCCTTTTGCCTGCTGGCGATGTATTTGTGTTGAATGATGCGCACGTGTGCTGACTAAATGGACAGGCGTTCACTCCGCTGAGCTTCGCAAAGATGGACGAGTAGATTAATGGGGCGGTGGTTTTCTGCGCTAGCTTTTTCTGTGTGTTTTATGCCTCGTTTTTGAGCAATCGATAGTGGTGTGTCAAGGAATGCGGGGTAGATGGCCGGAACATGGGGTAGATTGGCTGAAGCGAGGATCAAGGGGGCGGCAAGTGCGACAGCGCCGGGATCGGGGTGCAGGGATGATGGTAGCCGATGTGATAAGATGGACGGGTGGCATGCCAGCAGGTGCCGAGCCAACGGATTGGCTAAGCGGACAAGGCGGCGCACCCGTCAAAGAAGTTTTTTGAACTCCGACCATCCATGCCGTATATCTGCCCTGCCTCGTCGCCTTATCGCCTTCTCTTTAGTTCCGCTTCCTCCTTTCCTCTTTACTTTCTCTTTAGAGGTCCGTCCTATATCTTGACACACGCTGTCCTGATCGCCGCTGACCCTTGTGCTCCCCGACAGGCGTTTCGCCACCCATAGACAATAGAGCGTTCTTTGTCCTTTGGTACCACTTCGTTGGCTGTTTCAACCAGGAGAAAATTACCCATAGATCCATTCTACTAGTTCAATGTTAGTTTTACCTCCCTTGACGACCGTCCTCCAGTGCTGACATCTCCCTCGCAGACTTTTCAGAAAAAATCCAAAATGCCCGCTGTTACCGCCGCCTCCACTGCTACCCCTTCCCCCGCCACCCTTAAAGGTGCTGTTGACGGTCAGATCGACGTCGCCGCTCTCTTCGTTGCCGACAAGGCAACCCGCGATGCCGCCGCCAAGGCTCTGGCCGGTGCCGCTCAAAACGAAGGCCCTGCTGCCATCAGTGCCGTTGGCTTCACCGAGGCTGCCATCAAGGCCCTCGCTGACAAAAAATCGCCTGCCGCTCGCGAAGGCGCCGCTGAGGCGGTCCTCACCCTCGCACGCACCGGTGCTACCACGGCTCTTGAGCCCACCTTCGTTGACTCCGGCCTCTTCGCCGCCCTCCTTGAGGCTTTCGCTGACAAGGCTCCCGCTGTGCGCACTGCCGCGGTCGAGGCTGTCCGTGAGTATGCCGCCACCATGAACCCTTGGGCCACTGCCCTCCTTCTCCCCGCTCTTCTTCACGAGATCAAGACTGCCGGCAAGTGGCAGATGAAGACCGGCTCGCTGGTCGTCCTCGACCAGCTCATTGCCAGCGCACCTGTGCAGACTGCCCGTCTCATGCCTGACATTGTCCCCGTCCTTTCCGATTCGATCTGGGATACCAAGGCCGACGTGAAGAAGGCGTCCCGCGAGACGCTTACGAAGGCTACCGCTCTCGTTTCCAACAAGGACATTGAACGCTTTATTCCTGCCCTTATCAAAGCTTTGATCAACCCGGTCGAAGAGGTCCCTGGCACCATCCAGCTCCTCTCGGCCACCACGTTCGTTACTGAAGTAGACTCCGCCACCCTCTCGCTCATGGTCCCCCTGCTTGCTCGTGGTATCAACGAGAAGCTCACTGCCACCAAGCGCAAGGTCGCTGTCATCGTCGACAACATGGCCAAGCTCGTCGACTCCCCTGTCACCGTCCGCCCCTTCCTCCCGAAGCTCCTCCCCAGCCTGCTCAAGGTTGAGTCGAGCATCGGTGACCCTGAGGCTCGTGGTGTTGTCGGCAAGGCCATTGCCACCCTCCGCCAGGTCGGAGAGGTCCCCACCGGTGACGGTACCGACCTGCCTCCTCTCAAGTTCGCTGAGGGCCCGCAGCTCGCTTCTTCTCTCGCTTCCATCTACAAGAAGGCTGGTGCTTCTATCAACACCTCGGACGTCTCCGTCGCCTACGTCGCTCGTCTGGCTGCTGGCCTCGTCAACGCCAAGAACTTCGACGTCCCTGCCTGGGAGGCTCTTACTCCTTACCTCGCCTTCGTCGCCTCCACCCCCGAGCCCGTCACCGTCGCTCGCGAGTGGGTCGTCAAGTCCGCTACTGAGGACGATAACGACGATGTTCCTGAGGACGAGGAGGAGGGTGAGGACCTGTGCAACTGCCAGTTCTCGCTCGCCTATGGTGCCAAGATCCTGCTCAATACCGCTACTCTCCGTCTCAAGCGTGGCCACCGTTACGGTCTCTGCGGTAAGAACGGTACCGGCAAGTCGACGCTCATGCGTGCCATCACCAACGGCCAGGTTGAGGGCTTCCCCTCGCCTGACGAGGTCCGCACCTTCTACGTCGAGCACGACATCGACGGCAGCGAGGAAGACACCTCGGTTTTGCAGTTCATCCTCTCCGACAAGCGTGTCAATGCCTCTGAGCAGGAGATCATCGAGACTCTCGCCTCCGTCGGCTACGATGACGAGCGTCAGAAGCAGGCCATCGGCTCGCTCTCTGGTGGTTGGAAGATGAAGCTCGCCCTTGCCCGCGCCATGCTCTTCAAGGCCGACATTCTCCTCCTCGATGAGCCCACTAACCACTTGGACGTCATCAACGTTGCTTGGCTCGAGGCCTACCTCACCAGCCTCACGCACTGCACTTCCAGTAAGTCGTCGGCGTTGTCCGCACACACCACTGTATCCTAACGCTCTTTTTTAGTCATCGTCTCGCACGACTCTGGCTTCTTGAACAACACCATCACCGACGTCCTCCACCTCAACCGCTTCAAGGTCAAGCGCTACCGCGGCAACCTCGAGGCCTTTGTCAAGGTCGTCCCTGAGGCCAAGTCGTACTACTCGCTCGAGGCTCTCGAGGACTACCAGTTCAAGCTCCCCGACCCTCCTCTGCTCGACGGTGTCAAGACCAAGGAGAAGTCGCTCCTCAAGATGCGCAAGGTCGGCTTCCAGTACCCTACGCAGCCCGTCCAGCAGCTCTACGACATCTCCCTCCAAGTCTCCCTCTCCTCCCGTGTCGCCGTCCTCGGTCCTAACGGCTCTGGCAAGTCTACGCTTGTCAAGCTCCTCATCGGTGACATGGAGCCCAACAAGGGTGGTGAGATCTGGAAGCACCCCAACTTGGTCATCGGTTACGTCGCCCAGCACGCCTTCCATCACATCGACCACCACCTCGACAAGACCCCTCTCGAGTACATGCTCTGGCGTTACCAGACGGGTGAGGATCTGGAGGAGATGACGAAGGCCAGCCGCCAGATTACCGAGGAGGAAGAGAAGAAGATGAAGGAGGGCGCCTCCATCGTCATCGAGGGCCAGAAGCGCCTCATCGACGAGATCATCGCCCGCAAGAAGCTGAAGCAGTCGTACGAGTACGAGGTCTCGTTTAAGAACATGTCCTCGTCCGAGAACATCTGGCTCCCGCGTGACGAGCTCATCAAGCGTGGCTTCGAGAAGAAGGTCCTTGAGGTCGACACCCGTGAGGCTCAGCGCCTCGGTCTTCTCCGCCCCCTCGTTCGTCGCGAGATTGAGAAGCACTTCGCGGACTTTGGTCTCGAGCCCGAGTTTGTCTCGCACAACACCATGCGTGGTCTCTCCGGTGGTCAGAAGGTCAAGATTGTTCTCGGTGCCGCCACCTGGCGTCGTCCCCACGTCATCTGCTTGGATGAGCCTACGAGTGAGTACCTTGATGGTCGTCGTTGTCGAATATATTCTAACTTATCTGTCCAGACTACCTCGATCGCGAGTCGCTCGCTGCTCTCATCGCAGCGCTCAAGGTGTTCGAGGGCGGTGTCCTCATCATCACCCACAACCGGGACTTCTCCGAGTCCATCTGTTCCGAGGTCTGGGCCATGCGCGATGGTCACCTCGAGGCCTCTGGCCACAACTGGGTTGAGGGTCAGGGCTCTGGCGCTCGCATCGACAAGAAGGACGGCGAGGAGGAGGTCCAGTACGATGCCATGGGCAACAAGATCGACAACAAGAAGCAGAAGAAGCTCACTTCGTCCGAGGCACGCAAGCTCAAGAAGGAGCGCATGGCACGGAAAAAGCGTGGCGAAGATGTCACGGATGACGAGCTCTAATTTCTGAGCGTCGTTTGTATTCTTCACGCTTGTTGTCTGTATTCCCTCGTGTACTCTTGCTTGTTGTCTCGTTATGTGTTCTTTAGGTCTGGATTATGTACCTTACGTCTACTATCATATTCTTCTAATTGGATCTTACGCTTTTTTCATGACTTCGTTCGCTGGTGTGATTCTGAGTGCTCGACTTCGATCTTCTGAATTAACTTTGAGTATTGGGTCTCGTTCGCGTTGATTGTCACCGTGACCGAGCTCTTGCGCCTTACAAATATCAAGTGATACATCCTATCTCACAACCTCGACCACGTTTTATAGACAATGAGCACTACGCCGTTCAAAAAGATCGCGCTCGTTGGCGGCGGAGGTACTGTAGGCAAACCGATCCTCGAGGTTCGCCCCTCTGAGTCCGACATCTCAGTCGAGCCCGCTACACACCTCGATGACTTTATGCCGTAGGCTCTGCTTGCGACTGACACCGCCGAAGTCCTCGTCCTCACCCGCCCAGACTCCACCTCCTCGTTCCCCTCCCATCCAAATCTCAAAGTCGAGCGCGCAGACCCCACAGACGTCGACGCTGTCTCTGTTGTTCTAAAGAAGCACGGCATCGAGGTGCTCGTTTCTGCGGTCGGATCCGCGGGGTACGCATCTTGCAACACGCTCTCATCGACGCGGCGAAGCAGGCGGGCACTGGCGCCGTGCGGCTGTTCGTGCCCTCTGAGTTTGGGATGCCGACGGAGGGCGTTGGATGCGCCGCATGTGGCTGCGAAGGCCCGGGTTTCGAGTGAGTGCTGTAGTTTTGTTGGTCGACGTTCGTTTGAAGTGATATTGAGCTGGTGATTGTATGGTGCACTGGCAGGATACGCAAAGTCGATCGGGGTGCCTACGCTGCGCGTCTACGTGAGTTAGCGCATTGTGCCAAGTTCAATCGGGGATTAATACCTCTGACTGGCCCATCATGCAGAACGGGCTGTTCGAAGAGTTCATTCCGCGGCTGGGTTCAGTGACGCGAGGTACCTTTCTGGTGCTCGATCCTCCGGGAGAGCATGGGCCTCCTTCGCCTTTCTCTGTTACCGCTCTCGCTGACATTGGTGGTGCGTATCGGCCTCATATCTTGACTCGCTCTTCGGACGGTTCAGCCTTATAGCTTATATATGTGATATGCGTTCGCAGGCTTTCTGGCTCACGTTCTCACAACACTCCCGCCCGTTAAGCTGCAAGATACAACTCTCCGCATCGAGGGCGAGCGAATAACGCTGCCAGATCTCGCCAGCATGTACAGCAGGATTAAGTCGGTGCCGGTCGAGCATGTCAGCGAGGTTCCTGCAGACATTGCGCCTGAAGGTCTCAGAGCCTGGAAGAAGTACTTGCTGGAAGAGATTAACTCTGGAAGGAGCCGGGTAACTTGGGATCGCGTTCAGGGGAAGGAGCTAGGGCTCGAGGCGCTCTCGAATGGACTATGGGAGGGGCACAGGTGGAAGACGGCCGAGGAAGCGATACGGGGTGAGTAGTGAAAGTGATGTTATCATCTTATGTTCGAATATAGTGCAGACGTACTAAGCTTGTAAGATATTGTACATTAAGGCGAATAAATACAGCTGAGACAGCTGAGATAAAGCAGAAAAGAGATAGCCATAGGACCTATGCTCAATAAGCAATGCTCACCCGCTTCCCCTCCCACTCGTCCCAGTTCTTCGCGACTTTCTCCACTATAAAATGGGCAACATCCCTACGCGAGATCGTCCAGCTGCCGTTGACATCACCCTCCTTGACGCGGTACGCCTCCTTCCCTGCCCGCTTCGGCGGTTTATCCGCAGCGCACTCTCCGTCCGTGAGCAGCGCCGGCCGGATCACCACCAGACGCTTCAGCGACGCAGGCTCTGGCACGCGATCCGCCCAGCTCGTGCCGAGGATCTCCTCGCCCGCGCTGTCCCGGACATCCCACGTCCACCCAGCGGCGTGCGCGAGGACCTCCTCCGCGCCGCACTTGTCCTTGTGCGGCGCCGTGAGTGTGTAGCTGTACACGGGCTTGAGCGCGCGGGGTAGCGCGTTGTGCGACTCGCGCGTGAGGCCTATCGAGGAGATGGTGATGATCCTGACGTCCGGGCTGTCGGCGGGGAGTGTCTCGAGGACGTTGAGCAGGGATTGGGTGACGAGGTTCGGGGGCTCGATGATGAAGCCTTTGGTCAGTTTGAAGGAGGGCGTGCCTCCTAGATGATTGATAACAGCGGTGAGTTGTGGATCATTGGGGAGGTGGGTAAGACCGTGAACGCACCAACAGTGAATAACATGAAGTCGACAGCCAGATCGTCACCGCCCTTGGCAGCCTCAGCCCACGCGCGCTCGACGTCTGATTTGACCAGGGCGTCGCCCTTGACAAGGCGGGCTTTGCCGTCTTTCACGAAGCGGGTGATGGCCGCGTCGTGGTCGAAGCATTCTGGCTTCCTGAGAAGAAAGGTGACAGTGTACCCCAAATCTAATCAAACCGCTCGTAAATGGTTGTCTCACCCAGGAGAGAGAAAGGCGAACGTACCAAGAAGTCTCAGAGAGGAGTAGTATCCGATGTTGCGAGAAGCCCCTATGGCAAGAACCTTTGACATGGCTGGTATTGGAGTTGTCTGATATGCGAGACGGAAAGCTTTGGTGGACGACGGATGAAGACAAAGAGCTTGGTGGTTTGGTGTTGTGACTAGAGGACGAGATCGCCTCTGGTCTCTTTATACTCTAGAAGAACGCCATCGAGACGACCATTCCCAACATTGAAGGTTGTTTCACTAGCAATCTCGGCAGGGACACAGCAGTATCTGCCACCAAGGCACGAAACGCCACCGCGGCTGCGGCCTTAGATGGCTGAGCATTGCCCGATATATACGCGTGTTACTTCGGCGACGGTCGGCAGCGTTGTCTACTGCGTCGGGCAGCTGCTCCATTCGTATCCGATGCCGACTTTGCTGTCGTTATTCGACGGCATCGAGCTGCGCTTCCCAGTGGTTTGTTCCTGCGACGTGGAACGACGTGGATGTGGACTCCGGTGTTGGGGGTGTCGGGCTCGGTGTCGAGCAGAGTCCGACGGCGTCCCCGGGAACCGCCCTGTCATGTCCCCTGGATCTATCGTTTTGAGAGACGCCAATGTTTCGAGTGAAGATGGACATACTAACAAAGAAATGGCATATGCGATGCCAACGACAGGGTCAGAGGGATGCTCCGTGTTCTCAGGTGGATGACCGATGTGTACCTTGAAAGTGAGTGGCTCGGAGTCCCTCATCGTCCCAGTGAGCGGGCCTTGCCGTATAAAAGACTACCCTCTCAACCGTGGCCTCAACTTTCGAGGCGTCACATCTGCGCAATAAAACGGCTCCCACCCCCCAACCTCGCCTTATGATCGCCTTAGCCGCAGTAATAACCTCGTAATCGAGGAGGGGGTCGAGCCGAGAAATGCATAGTCGACTCAGCTGTCGTTCTTCCCTACGGGCCACTGGTGCTTGTTGTGATCCGATGGAGGATGCGCAGCTTCAACCCAACAACGAAGTAAAAACGTTGATTGTCGATTCATGTCCTCGTCCTCTTGTAACCTCTTCATGATACTGTGCTTCATAATAAGATGAAAATATATCTACGGCATCGTACAAGTCCAGATGTTGCGGCTTGGACGACAAGGCGATGACAGTACGATACAAATTAGATCCGAATGCTAAGACTGTGCGAGTCGATAGTAATGTTCAAATTTTATATGCGATAGACCAGAAGGTACATCTTCAAGTTCCTCCTTGTGACGAGCACCAATGTTCAAGAACTGCACGGTGCTAACGGATGGAGCCAATCCATGTATTTTGGTCAGAAAACTCCAGATATGCTCATAGCGAGCATCCTGTGTAAACCGCGAACGCGCAGGCCCAGGGGCGGCCGTCCGTAGTCCGAGGCACGTCACGGGCGGAAGCTCGAGCTCGAGCGGCAGCGGGAACGCCTCCGGATCGAAGAACGCGTACTCCGGTACCGACAGGACAAGGCGCTCCAGGTTCGGGCAGTGGCGCCCGATCTGCGACACCCACAGCTGAATTTTTTCGCGATCTTCGACGTCCCAGTGGATGGTGCGGAGGGTGGCGCCGACGGCGCGCAGGAACGTCTCGTTCCGTGTGTCGGTGAAGAAGGCGTTACCGTGTAGAACAAGGCTGCGCAGCTGAGGGAGGGAGCCTGACTGGATAAATTCTGGGCGGCTCAGCTTGCTGAACGCGACTGTGTGGAGGGGTAGATAGGGGATATTTGCGGAGTCGATGTGGTTCTGCGGGAAGGCGATGTGGTAGCACGCCAGGATGCGGAGGTCGGGGATGGAGCGCAGGAGTGCCTCTGTGTCCGTTGAGCGGAGTGAAATGTTGCGAAGCTGGAGAACCTTGAGATTGGGTACATTTTGGCACAGGGCTCCCATCATGGATGGGGAGATGCGAGCCTCTGGTGCGCGGAAGGTGATGACGAGTATAGAGAGACGGGGACAAGACCCGAATAATGTCGCTAGTCCGCGCTCAAGCATGTACTCTGTCCCTTTGCTCACAAGCAAACTATTGTTCGTGAAGTCAGAGAGGATGTCCATTCGTTCTGTGTAGTGCCCCAAAGGAGGTGCACCAGGAATGCGGGGAGGGGTCGAGAGGGCGCAGGTAAGTGAGGACAGCGCATCGTCTCCTTCGAAGATGACAGATTGATACAGGCGATGGATGAACATCTCGTACCAGTGCTTGCACACGAGCGGTAGCCATCGACGGGTCGTTTGTGCTTGCCTTAGCGAAGCGTTGATATCGCTGTCCGCATATTTACCCGGATCGTCATAAAGACCATTTAGCTCCGTGTGAAAGTGAATGTCAGGATCAAGTGTCCCACTGACAGTCGTAGTGTGGTCGTGAATCCGTAGCCAGAGTTCAGGAGGCAAGTAAGGGACGACAGCCATCGCAGCTAGGAGTAAGCTGAAGCTTGAGCAAATTTAGTGTAAGCGGAGGCCCTGATCCAAGTTAAGGTTAGCCCCTGTTGAATATACCAACTCGTTTCTGACCATGACGCGCACTGTCGTTTTGTGAATCACCATTCTTTGTGTCATAGTTTCTAGCATGCGTCAGTCAACAAATGTCCCTGATATCAGGAGTCGATCACACCCTATGTTTGGGTTGGTGGTGTGGGATAATTTCCAATACTTAACTACGTCTACGGGATATGCATCCCTCCGACAAAATACCACCAACAGAAGACGGTATCTTAGAGTCCAGGTGTGTGTTGCTCATTTTCGTTTTAACACACGTATTACTCACTAGTCTCTTGCACTCCCTCGCTCGTCTTTCTATGTCAACGCAGCTGCTGCATCATGCCCATCAGCACCCGCCTCCTATCTCTCAACTCTTCGCTCCGCCGCCCGAGAAGGACAGCAAAGTCCAATGGGATCAAGCAAACTGCGTCGACTGATGGCCGTCTGAACGGGAGTGTTGTTCCTGACGGGAACGAATCCTTTGAGGGTCAAGGTGCAACGTTGGTTGTAGCGGACGCCGGTGGTGGTGCTACTCCGACGGATGCCCCACCGACAGGCATTCTCCTTGCCAACAGCGACTTGCAAGGCCTTTTACAGTCGTCGCCCACAGATGGAAAGCCATCCAAGTTTTTGGAGGGGGATGAGCATGAACGGTCTCCTGCGCAACGTCGCGAGAGCGACAAGCCCAGGTCAGAGGTATGACGTTCATCCTTCATCCAACCCACAGTTCTCGCTCCAGACTCGACATTAACACAAACCAATTCAGGGACATATCGAAGACCACACGGAGTCACAGGTAAATAACCGCCCGTTGACTCCGTATGCAATGCAGCCCGTCAGGCTAGACTCCGCCACAACACCCAGAGGGGACACCACATCCAACCCTATGGCCATCTTGCGCTGGTCGGATAGCACGACGCAGCCCCCGTCAGAGCAGGATGGGACTCCAGGTTCTCCGTCACCGTCTTCGCCGTCGACAGCGCTCAACGAGGCCGGAGGCGATGGCAAACATCCTGGGTCTGGCTCAGGGGAGCATAGGTCTTCGGGAGAAGAGGAGACGTCTAGACCTGCTTCGGCGTTGCCTGATATGGACCAGCTTATGGTGAGCTTGCGTGAATAAGAAAGTGGTGGTTATACGATCCAAGGCTTACGATCTTCACAGCATGAATACGAGGCGGTGGTCTCTGAGCAGAAGGAGCTGAGGCAGCTGTTGGAGGTTCGTTGCCTTTACCTCGCTCCGTGCACGCGTTCTGACCGACGTCTAACGTTGTTGAGTTGCAGAAACGCATAACCAGCGAGAAGTTGGTGAACGAGAGACTGCGGAAGCTCTTGGAAGAGACTGTATGATTTTAGGCGTCGAATTTTGTAAGGATATCGATTCGTTTCAATACTTACATCTGCCTTGTAATGTTGTGCTACTAATACGAGCCCCGTATATTCGAATTTCTTCTGGAATCTTTCATGTTGTTAATGCTTGCTTGCTGACGTTTTCAAACCATTGAACATGAACTTGAACTCAGGGATTGGACGTTCCGCTAAGAACGACATGGAGCCATCTTCTGTGTCTTAGTTAGATGATCTAATAGGGAGAGTTTTCGGGTACGGTAGGAGAGCAGACAAAGAATGACTCGCACAGCATTTAGTGATCGTCAAAGCACAGTGTGCGGCATCGTCGTCGGGTTTCGGCGATTGACGCCCATTGCGCGCTTATTGACGATTATTTGTCTGCTGTGGCTGATGCGTCCATTCCTCCCGCTGCCTGGCTGCAGAGTGCGCACTGACCACATTTGCACTGCAAAGCACCGGGCAAGAGAGGGATTTGATTAGGCATACTGTCCGCATGAAAATATGGTCCGAGGGCTCGCTGGCAGAGGATAAGACTCGTCGCTTTCCTCACCCTCCTCTCTTTCCTCCCTACCACCACCATCTCTATCACTTCGACTCGAGTTTTCGACTGCAACCCTCGAGATATAGCTGCATAGATAAATCCTATGGCCCGTACTAAGGTGAGAATGCTTTCCATGCCACTCTGTAGGCTTTCCTCGAGGCGAAGATGCCTGTGCTCGCTGCCACGGACAGCGAGGGGAAGGAGAGGTTTCCTGTAGCGTGGGATACCTACCTCCCGCGCCTCATCCTGACCTCGAAAGAGGGAACCGATGGTGACGCGGAGGCAGGAGGAGGCTCCAGCCTCTGCCTCTCCGCCTTCCACATCGTCTCGGAGGCCTATCATATGTCTTCTCGCGACCTGCGAATCTTCCGTTAGCCGATGTATGTTTTCTGACGACCTTCCTTATTTAGCAAACCGCCCGCAAGTCCACTGGAGGCAAGGCGCCTCGCAAGCAGCTCGCCACTAAGGCTGCCCGCAAGTCGATGGCTGTACGTGTTTCATCTATGTTATTGTTTTTCGGCCGTCGTAGCTCACGGGTGATCTCCGTTGTCGTCGTCGCAGGCTACGGCAGCCACCGGTGGTGTCAAGAAGCCCCATCGTTTCCGTCCTGGAACCGTCGCTCTGCGTGAAATCAGGCGTTACCAGAAGTCGACTGAGCTTCTCATTCGCAAGCTGCCTTTCCAGAGGCTCGTTCGGGAGATCGCTCAGGACTTCAAGGTGCGTTCATCATAGGTCTCATATCAGTTCATCGTCACGGAGTCTCACTCTGCCTTTAGACCGATTTGCGGTTCCAGTCGTCTGCTGTCTTGGCGCTTCAAGAGGCTAGTGAAGGTACTAACGCATTATGCTCGGTTATTATTGTGTCGTACTGACTGTCTATTCACTTAAGCGTACCTCGTCTCCCTGTTCGAAGACACCAACTTGGCCGCTATCCACGCCAAACGCGTGACCATGTATGTGCATTCAATCTGTACCATGCTAGATTCTTGGCTGACAAATTGTACTCAGTCAACCTAAGGACCTGGCTCTTGCCCGGCGTCTTAGGGGGGAGCGCTCTTAAACGGGAGGCGCTCGGCGAGATGAGACCATATGCATGCCGATTCCTTATATTATGTCTCTCCACTCATGTACGCTGTACCTGTAATGTGTACTTTAACTGTACATCTCGACCTAGTTCTTGAATGCATGTTTGCTTGGGAATGAAAGCCATGGGGATGACTGAAACAAAAGTATGACGTCGAACGGAAAGTCTGAGCTCAGCAGTTGCGATGGACGAGTGTCGCGTGGGAGCTACAAGGGCCTTGGACAACATGCACAAACATTAGCACAATTTCACATAAGCACGTGCATGAGCTGAAACCCAGACGCGTCGCTCCTGTAAACAGTCCTAAACTTATCTCCCGCGTGTCCTTGCATCTTCATCCAGATCCCCCTCTCCCATCTCTTTCTCCGATGTCGAAACGCAAGGTTGAAGTCATCTTTGACGATGACGACACTTTCTCCCTCGGCCCACCAGTCGCCTCGAGCTCAGCCAACGCCAACCAGCTCAGCCCGCGCCGGACCCGGCGAACCGTGCAGAGGAGTCGGAGTCCTGACTCGGCGTCCACGCGACCCCCGCGCACGACTCCACCCACCGTCATCATGAAGCCCTCGGGAGACGCACAAGCTGCGCCCAGGTCCCCTCCTACACGATCCCGACGTGCGTTTCCTCCTCCCTCCTCTCCGCCCCCCAGCACCCTCATGAAAATCGCGGAGATAGGTCTGCCGTATTACTCGGGTGCGTCGCGCGCGCTTGCGACGCCTCGAGAGGGCATTCTGCGCCAGGGCGGATGGATCGATGGTCTGTCGAGCAGTACGCGGGATAGAGTGACGAAGCGGATGAGGACGAAGCTGGTTAAAGCTGGTGATGGGGTTACTGCAGACTCGTCGTCTGCGTACCCTACACCGCGCCCCCGCCGCAACACCGCCCCCGGATCCCCGCGCGCTCCTCTGCCGTCCTCATCCGCACACCAAAATCCAAATTCGAACCCAAAGCCAGACCCGCCTCCCGAGCCGGTCGCGTCCGCTCCGCTTTCTGTTCTGGGTCGAACGCTGAGGTCGAGGGCCAAGTCCGCTTCACAGCCGACACTCGAGGACCCCCAGCCAGAGGAGAGAAGGACAACACTTATGAACCGGCGGACCCGTTCCGAGGTTGAGATTGGCGAGACGCCCAGAGCGCCCTCGAATGCAGCATCCAACGAGGCCCCTCCGTCGTCTACCAAAACGGACACGGCGACCACAGCGACGGCCGTCGAGCAAGAACGTGAACGTCCTCAGCGTACGTACGCTCGCAGCCAGCAGCCCAGTCAGACTGCGGCGGCTGCTCCGCCCCTATCGCCCTCTAAACAGGTCTTCTCTCGACCTCGAACAACGGGCAGCTGTCCCGACCCCCCGCCGTCAAGGAGCATGGGCCCGCCCCCGGTGCCTAATCGCGAGCTTATGGAGTCTACGCCCCGCCCGCCTCGATATGTGGAGCACGATGAGACGGCTCGGATGCAGCATGAGGCGCTGGAGATGGAGACGCGTCAGCTGATGGTGAGCTGAGTCTCCCTTTCTGTTGGGCGTTTGTTTGCTAAACGCGAATGCAGGAGGAGTACGAGAAGGTTATGGCTGAGCAGAGGCAGCTGAAGGAGAAGCTTCAGGTACGTGGTTTAGGTTATTAAGAGTTGAGAGACATGCTAAAGATAGGGTGTAGGCGCGCATCAAAAAAGAAAAAGAGTACAATGCTCAGCTTAGGCGTCTTCTGAAGGAGGCGTAGCGGCCTCGTGTCCGTGCGCATATCATGATCTTGCTGGTATCTTGCCGTTTGCATTGGGAGACGAGAAAGTCATTGCTGTCTCTCCGACGGACGTATATTTCTAGGAAGTATGTAAGGCGGGTTGATCTTTTTGGCGAGCTCCATCTACTATATTGTTATTATGAACATTGAACCGATGTATTTGACATGATTAGACACCACGTAGATGGTTGTTGTATGTAGCGCACAGACAATGCACAGCATGTTTCTTGCATTCGAGACAGCGCACTGAAGGTCACAGCCACCTCGGGCAGTCACTAAAAATAGCGAGGCATGTATTGACGTGGAAGCTGCTTTGGAAAGTCGCAGGCTTCACGTCTTCACCCTCATTACACGTTGGCATAAGTTTCGCAGCAGGAGACATACTCCCTGCAGACTCAGCCCCGTGACGGTCCACCATGCGTTTCTTTACCAAGGCCTTCGCTTCTCTCCTCACCCTAGGCCTCGTTGGCCTCTCGGGTCTCGTCAGTGCCAAGTCCAGCACTGGCGACTCTGTCCTCGTCGTCCTCGACCCGTCCCTGAAGAGGGAGAACTACAGTGTCTTCTTCAGCAGGCTCGAACGTGAGTCTTCTGTCTTGGCTGAGGCTTGGCTGCTCGAGGCTGAACGGTATGCACAGAGCGCGGCTACCAGCTGACTTTCCGTGCACCCAAGGACGTGGCCCCTGCTATCATGGAGTATGACGTGCCCATGTTCTCGCACATCATTCTTTTCACTCCCGAGACCAAGTGTGAGTCTTTTTGTCACATTACCACTCAGCTCTTTTGAGTCCTCCACATCCCACCCAACTCACGCCCGCGCCCAGCCTACGCCCAAGACATCACCCCGCAGTCGCTCGTCAGCGCACTCGAGCAAGGCACAAACCTGCTCATCGCCCTCTCCGACAAACAGACCCCGCTCTCGTCCCTCGCGACCGAGTTCTCGCTCATCCTCCCGCCCCCGGGCACCCCCGTCATCTCGCACCACCCCTTCCCGCGCGACGCCGGCGTCGACCTCTTCACCGCGGCGACCATCCCCACGGGCGCCGCGCCCATGTTCAGCCCCGCGATCCCGGACGTGTGGTACCGCGGCGTGTCGCACGCGCTCGGCAGCTCGCCGTACCTCGTCCCGCTCCTGCGCGCGCCGGCGGAGAGCTTCGCGGCGGACTCGACGGCCGACGGTGCGGGCGCGGACGCGCTCGTGGACGCGGCGGAGAAGGGCGGGGAGGGGCTCTGGGCGGGCGGGGCTATGGGCTTGGTCACGGGCTTTCAGACGAATGTCGGGTCGAGGGCGGTGTTTACGGGCTCGGTGGATCTGTTCTCGAATGAGCTGGCGAAGAAGCATTTGCCGCTCGGTGGGTCTGGGGGCCATATTGGCGGTGCGCCTGGGAACAACAGGTGGGCGCAGGACGTCGCCGGGTGGCTCTTCCAGGAGACGCTGACGCTGCGGATCGACAACGTGACGCACCACCGCGCGGGCGAGGATTTCACGCCGGAGACGTACACCATCAACGATGACATCGTGCGTTTCCCCCCTATTCTCCTCCGCATACACTCATGCTCAGTGTAACGCTCTCTCGTGTCGTGTATGAACAGGTGTACGAGATCCAGATCTCCAAATACGACATCCGCGCCGAGACCTTTGTGCCGTACTCGGACATCCCCGACCTCCAGCTCGAGTTCACGATGCTCGACCCGCACGTGCGCACCGCGCTCCCCGCCGTCCCCGGCAAGCCCGGCACATACCAGGTCGCGTTCCGCGCGCCCGACAGACACGGCGTGTTCAAGTTCCTCGTCAACTGGCGCAGAACCGGGTGCGTCTATCCCCCACTACATTAAATTTAAGATAACAGCTGACGTTGATGTGATGATACAGCTGGTCCTACCTGCACAGCAGCGTGACAGTCCCGGTCGTGCCCCCGCGGCACGACGGCTACCCGCGCTTTTTGAGCGCCGCGTGGCCGTACTACGCCGGCGCGGCGAGCACGAGCCTCGGCTTCGTCCTCTTCTGCGCGCTCTGGCTCGGCGGCGACGTCCGCGGCGAGCGCAAGCGCGGGGGCAAGAAGGTCGAGTAGAGGATGGCGGCTTGCTAGAAAGGCTTTGGGCCCTCTTGGCTTGCTGTACTCGCGTCCATAGAATGGTGTATGCCAAAAACTAATGCATGTATTTGCACGGTATCGCTGATGCTCATATACCTACAAAACTCTGAACGAAACTGAAGAAGCGAGCATACGTGTGGCGATCTTGAACAAAACGTGCGCCATCCACACAGTCCTCAAGGATTTCATGACGAACGATGAACGAACTGTATTTCATGCGGGCACCCTGTTGGCGCCACCAAAATGCTCATAAGCCAATCTAGGTACATGAAAAAACTCGAGCATGAACGATCACAGCGAACGAATATATAAAAATGGACGTCTGGTTTATAATCTTCTCTATACAACGCACTCTATGGTAGGTCTACTCTCGAAAAGAAAACAGTCCTTACACGACAACAGCAGAACACGACACGACACGGGCACCACGAGCGCGCACTGGCCCGCCACACCCGTGTCAATGCCAACGCCATTGCCAGCCAAACACAAGCGAGCGCCGCTCACGAGGACTTGTTAGCGCGGAAGACCTTGCTGAGGTTGTCCCACACGAGGTTGGGGCTCTGCGCGGCGTCGATGCCGGTCCAGAGCCCGCGCCGGCGGTAGTACTCGACGACGGGGCCCGTCTGCGAGTGGAACGTCTTGAGGCGCTTCGTGAGCGTCTCGACATTGTCGTCCGAGCGCTGGATGAGCGGCTCGCCCGTCACGTCGTCCGTCATGGGCTTCTTCGGGGGGCTAGTGTCGACGTGATACACGCAGTGCGCGGTGGGGAGGTAGAGAAGACGTGAGATGGACAGCGGGGCGAGTCAAGAGGGGAAGGCGGCGCACCTGAACTCCTTGTGGTACGTGCGGCCCGAGCCGGGGTGGATGAGGCGCCCGGTGATGCGCGAGATGAGGAGCTGGTCGTCGATGAGCAGCTGCACGACCGAGTCGAGCTTCTCTTTGCGCGCTGTCAGCATCGCGTCGAGTTTCTCGGCCTGCGGGATCGTGCGCGGGAAGCCGTCGAGGACGAAGCTAATGTGACGCGTGTTAGCGTGAGCATATGCGATATCAATACGAGTCCATATGATGGAAGGTGGGGGTGGGGACGCATGTGAATTTTCAGGGCCGGCGCGCGTCCAGCCGTACCCACAAGACGCGGGGAAGCGTAGCAAAACACGAGAGGATGGGGGATGCAGATAAGGGGGAAAGAGCGTGGAGGCTCACCCATTCTTGCACTCCTTGTTGTTCTCGAGTTGGTCCTTGATAATGCCAATCATAATATCGTCATTAACGAGCCCGCCGGCATCCATGATCTTCTTCGCCTCCTTGCCGAGCGGCGTGCCCTGCTGGATCTGCTCGCGGAGCATGTCACCAGTCGCGAGGTGGCAGACGCAGTACTCGTCCCGGATGCGGGGCGCCTGGGTGCCCTTGCCTAAGAGTGACGCGTGTCAGAAGGATGCATATGGGCGCTCCGTTTCGCGTGAAATGGGCGATGAAAACGGGTAGGAGCTGACCTGCGCCGGGGGGACCCATGAGGATGGTGCGCAGCTGCTGGGCGGGTGTGGGCGCCTTGGGCGCGGCCGCGCCCTTTGCCTTCTTCTCGAGCGCGGAAATCTTGTCGTTGAGCTGGGCCACGAGGGACTTGAGGTACTCGAGCTCGTCGGTCGGAGCCATTGTGATTTAAAGACGAAGAAGAAAGACTGAGTGGGGGTTGATATGAAGCTTGGGACAGAGTGAACTGGCCTGCTAGACCGAGGACGAGGACGAGAAAGGTCGAAGGAAAAGGGACGAGGAGCGGTTGGAAACTTTGGGGCGGCCGGACGCTTATTGGCGCACGAGAGCCGGATGCGCTCGGAGCGACACGTTCGTTTTCTCACGGGTATTGTCCACGGACGCTGTCCCATAGGGGGAAATCGACATGTCTTTCTCAGAACGCGATGCACTCGTCTGCGGCCCAACTAGCGACCCCTGCGTCACCGGAGGACAACGCCACATGCTAACATCTCTTAGAGAACGTCTATATGTTTTACGTCCATGTGCACGGCGCATACAAGTACACTAGGCCTCGCACTAGGCCACTCTGACTCCCGCTCCTCGCAACGCAGATGGATCGCGCTGCCAATCACCGCTGTTCATTGCAATCCTTTCCTTCAGCATAGCGACTGCCCAAGCAGAGGCTCGGCGCCATCAGTGCCTCCCACCGCCCTCCATTCAACGTCTGCGTCTGATGCTTGGGGTTCAGGCGTGCGCAGCAAGTCTTGGACGGTCAGAGCAACGCGTGCTGTTCGCTTCCGCTCAATCTGCATCCAAAGTCCATCATCAGCAAGGGTCTACTTTAGGCAGCACCGACGTACCGTTCGACTCATATCGCTCTGGCTTGCTGCCCTCGTGGGTCTACTCCGGCCGTCTGGGACTATTCCTTTGCCCAGGCCATAGCACTCGGACTTCGAGGGCGTCAAAAGCGTTGTGCGAGGTGGTTGTAGCTGGGTCATCGAGGAGCTATGGTGATAAGACTGGATCTGTCGTAAAGGTTTTCGTATGCAGCTGCAGTGAGGCTGATAACGCTAGAGTACTGCAGGCTAGCTCGATATAAGCATGGTGTTGGTCCCTGGTCTAAACCGACATCGCCTTGGACTGGGACGCTTGATTTAGAACCTAGGATGCCTTTGGGCGTTTGGAGTATCGAATTCCAACGGAACACCCCGGCCCGGCTATTTGGCTTATCTTCGTACCTTGCGGATCGCATACCAAGAGTCGGGACGCTGGTTTCGAAGATGGAAACCAGGTTTTGCTTGACGAACGTCGACGTCTCGTCCTGTTGCCTATATGCAACTAATTACCGATATTCTCGGAATATATATGTCCATTCTGGAGGTCATGTGCTGATTCTCGTCGCGTTTTTTTCTGTGGATCACCGCCTCGTTCATTATAGGTACCATGGAATCTCGACTGTAGACGTGATGCTCGCTGACGGTGCCTGCGAGAAGCGGACGCTCAAGTACATTGCGTAGGTCCTCGGCATCGCAGTCCATATGTTACCAAGGCTCCCGAGCCTATCTTGTGACCATTGCGCGAACTTGTTCGTATTTGCTTCCGGTTCTCAGCTCAATTGATTAACTTACAAATCACTAGACCATCGTGCCGATCGCGTCCTTCTGCATCCCCCACGGACGTACAACCCCTGACTCACCCGCAGCGTCGACGTCACTCTCGAGTGGGTCTCGAGTCCGATGTCGTCCGTTGTACGCGTAACACTTTGTCCCTCTAAGGTCTATATAACCTCGCAGGGAGTCTGGCAATCATCCAGAGCACTCTTCAAGCGTTTATTCTTTCTCGATCAACCATCTACTATATCATGAGCAACGCAACGTACACCTCCTTTGCTATCTTCGGCGCCGGAGGCCAGATTGGCAAGTTCATCACCGAGGTGAGCACTTTCGCTTTTCTTCTTGAACCACCTGTCCTTGCAGTCGTCATCCCACACTTACGCTCGCGCTCGACAGGCTCTCGTCGCCAAGGGCGCCAACATCCTCATCCTCACCCGCCCCTCGTCCAAGACATCCGCCGCCCCGGGCACGCAGCTCGAGCGCGTGGACTACACCGACGTGGGCGCAGTGGCGGCCGCGTTCAAGAAGCACCGCGTCGAAGTCGTGGTTTCTGCCGTGGGCCTCGAGCCGCAGGCGCTGGACTCGCAGGAGACGATCGCGCGCGCGGCGGCGCAGGCGGGCGTGCAGCTGTTCGTGCCGTCCGAGTATGGCAACCCGACGTATGGAGCCAAGGAAGGGCTGTGGGGGAAGAAGAGCCGGGTGGTTGGTGAGCATTATGCACAAGGAGTTGCGCTCTGTTACAATGGATGCTTACCCGGCGATAGAGTTGCTGAAGGAGCTCAAGATGCCGTTCCTCTGTCTTTACGTGAGTCGTGCCGCTGTCTTTGGTATGCAGGGCACCGGGTGGCTGAAATTTCCATAGGCTGGAGTCTTCACCGAGTACCTCCCCGGGCTGCTCTGCGTCGACTCTGGAAAATGCCTGATCGCGGGAGAAGGCAAGACGCCGTTCTCCACAACTTCCATGAGCGAGATCGGAGGTCCGTTTTCTACCCAACATCTTCGCCTCATATCCGTCGTATAGACCCCACTTACACTGCGGACCTGTCTAACATAGGCTACCTCGCGTTCGTCCTAACCACCCTCCCGCCGTCACAGCTCTCCGACCGCTTCCTGCGCATCGAAGGCGACCGCGGCTCTTTGCACGACTTCGCCGTGAGGCTCTTCGCGGACAAGGTGCCCGTCGTCGAGCACGTCGCCGTGCTCCCCGCCGCGAGCGCGCCGCACGCGGAGTTTCTCGCGTTCTTGCACCGGGAGTTTGATTCAGGCTCGGGCGACTCGCGCTGGGACTGTGTGTCGGGTAAGAGGATCGAGGGCGCGGAGGGGAATCATAATGCGCTGTGGGAGGGGCACAAGTGGAGGGATGCGAGGGAGGTGCTTGGGCTTTGAGGCTGAGGCCGAGGGATTGGCTGCGTAAATTGTGCAGAGCATTAACGGTGCTGCGTGTTCTTACTTCGGAAATTGATGGCAAAACGTGCTTTCCCTATCAGTTGGCCATACTTTGCTTTGAGTTGGAGGTTATCCGGGAAAATCGGGCAGTTTCTCTAGGTGGATTACGGATCTCTGCGACCTTTGTGGCAATTTTCTGCAGTGATTATGAGCAGAACTGGAAGTGCTGACTGAGTTTCACTGAGCTGCCAACGTCAACGCGTCAACTTCATCTTCTTCAGCTCTTTATGACGTAATTCCGGCCCCTATCCAGCATCCACATCTAAGCTTGAAGGAACTTTTCGTCCTTCCGCGTAGAAGTCCCCGTTATGCAGCTGACGGGACTCTGCAAAACCTAGAAGCTGACTTACTAAGCAAGTTGTTGGACGTATTCCGACCGGGAGCCGTATTTCGCTCGCATATTTAAGGGCCACGCTCGAAGGAGTTCTCAGCCATCTGCTTCGAAACCCTCTCGCCTGAATCACCTCTAGCCTTCGCACTAATCCTTGCCACGTTCTATCATGAGCAACATACCATTGTTCAAGTCCTTCGCCGTCATCGGTGCGGGGGGAAACATCGGCAAATACGTCGTTGAGGCAAGTATCACTCTCTACCACCCTCGCTTCTGTCGCTAACGTTTGAGCATATCGACAGGCTCTGCTAGCCGAAAATGCGAACGTCCTCGTCCTCACTCGGCCCTCTTCTACGGCAGCGAACGCGCCTGGCACGCAAGTCGAACGCGTTGACTACGCCGATACGGACGCTGTCGCGGCAGCGCTGACGAAGCACCGCGTAGAGGTCGTGGTTTCGGCTGTCGGTTTCGAGGGACACGCATCTCAGGGTCTGCTCGCGCAGGCTGCGGTGAAGGCGGGCGTTCAGCTGTTTGTCCCGTCGGAGTTTGGTGTGCCGTCGTATGGCGCGACTGAGGGGATTCTTGGGGAGAAGAGCCATTTTGTCGGTGCGTGACTAATTTATACGTGTATTTTGTGCCAGATTCTGAGGTGATCTCTTTGGCAGACATCTTGAAGCAGCTCAGGCTGCCTTACCTGTGCTTATATGTGAGCTGTTTGACCTTGGATCCGCAAAAAATGGCGCGCGATTGTAGCATTGCTGACTTTGCTCTGCTCAGACGGGCATTTTCACTGAGTTCTTCCCTGGACTGGTCAACGTTGAGTCGGGAAAATACATGATAGCTGCGGAAGGCAAGACGCCGTTCTCGACGACTGCGATGAGCGATATTGGAGGTTTGTCCCCGTGCTCAATCCTCGCCTGAGTTGTTTATTGATAGAAACGATATAATTACTACTGTAGGATATCTAGCACACGTCCTCACGTCACTTCCAACGTCCGAACTCAAGAACCACGTTCTCCGTATCGAGGGCGACCGCGGCTCGCTCCTTTATTTTGCGAAGCTGTACGAAGGCAGAGCTCCCGTCGCCCGGGTTGAGAAGCTCCCGGAGGATGCGCCACATTCGGAATTATCCACTTTTCTCCACAAGCGCTTCGACACTGGCGCGGGGAGCACGCGTTGGGATATACCGTCTGGCAGGGAGATCGAAGGTCCGAATGCGAACGGGCTGTGGGAGGGGCATAAGTGGAAGTCTGTGAAAGATGTGCTCGATTTGTGAGAATGAGTTTGGTCCTGCTGTACGATCTGAATACAGACTTAGTCACCTACTGCTGTACATAATACAGACGCCACTTCGCCACATTTTTTCCCTTGTCGTCATGCGCGGCAGGATTAAACTCATGTTCTCTTGACTATTTTTGTCACCGTCCACGATGCATTAGCATCGTAGACTCACAGATTTAACCTACCAGCTACTTTCTTTCCAAAACTGGTTGATTCGCTGATACCATGCACACCTATCACGTCGGATCATGGAACAAGAACGTTTTCCCGAGCGCTTAAGACAAGCCACGGCCCGGGTGTCTCCTGGCGCCCATTGATCCCCGCGTCCATACGTCCACAGTTAATAGCGTCAGTAGCCCACGTACCCTCAGCCCAAGTAAATATCTCGGAGCCTTCTTGCCTACTTAAGAGTAAGCGCCCATTTGGAAGACTCCGTGAACTATAACGTTACGCTCAAGCGCCGAGACAATGAGACGTAAGTGCAAAATCCCCACTAACCCATGAGCCATAGACTTAAAAAGGCCGAACTGTTACCTGGCGTTTACATTACGTGTTGAAGCGCTGGATTGTAGTTAATATAAAACTTCGGAAGCCATGCAGATTTCCTCACCCCGAATCCATTCTTACTTTCCCCACATTGCTGCTCATTCTTTGTGCGCAGTCGTATCCTATTGTCCTCTTAGCGCTTTATATTTTTCTGCACCACTAGCGCTGTATAATATGCCGGGACTAGACTATTACCATCCCAATCATCTCCGTTACCGGTCCAATCAGGGCCCCATCGTTACTAGTGTACGCTCAATCATCAATCCTGTGGGCACTCTTGGAATTGTTGAAAGTAAGAGCCCTCTTAGAATTGCGTTACCTGTTGCCTCTCGGACCCGCGTTTGCTCACAGTCCATATGCGATCTTGAAGGAAATCAACATCTTATGACCTTTGGCTCACCCGGGTCCTCAGCTGCGTCCACCAACAGCCACGCCAAGTCTTACTTCATCAGTATGTTATTATCCTGCTTCTGACAGATACAGTCAGTGATTCATGTACCTAGACCTTGCTACTGTCCATTCTTTACATGAAGGAAGATATACATTGAAGCTTGACTTTGTTGATGGTAAAACGAAGGAGACAGTTGAGATTTCTGGATGTGAGTTTGCGAAATGGCATCTGACCCCTCATCCCTTGTAAGTCGATCCGTTTTTGACACTATCGTACGAAGAACTGATCGAGATATGACATGATATATAGTGAGGATGGCGCCTTGATCTACATAACCCTGTATGAGCATCATCGTCTGCACAAGGGCAAAAAGATTGGCCATGCAGTTCATATCTTCGATGAAAATTCCATTTCCAGTACGTTCATTGAGCGCCCTCAGTGGGTGATTGATCTCATGGCTTTTCATGTAGGAGTCACCGAAAAAACCCTCCAGATGGCTGAGAGCTGGAGCTCGACCAAAATCCCTGTTCTTACGCTACATACTCATGAGCATAAGGCAGCAAGAATTTCTGAGCATACTGCTCGTGACCTTACTCACAGTGCTGTAGCTCTGCTGCTAGCCACTGAGTTGAGAGACGTGTCGGGCGTCCTTGGGGGCATCTCTACCTTTCTCGGGGACATATCCAATGTTGTTGGGGTTATACTGGGTGCAGTTGGAGACATATCCCAAACGCTAGAAAAGCTTCGCCCCCTGGCCCACCTTGCCCATGTTGTGACAGAGGTGAGATTATAATTATGAGCAAAAAGAACCGCAAACACGACTAACAGTTTCCCTCCAGATACATCCATATGCCAAAGCTGCATGGGTTATCATAGCCCTGATCCCAAAGGTGTTAGAGATAGCTCTTCTATTTTATTAAACAAGCTGACGTTACCCGCAGACTATAACAAAGCAGCTCAAGAGGGATACGGATGTGCTGAACCTCCTCAAATTGATACAGGAGGTTTATGGCCTTATTGAAAAAGACGTTCAAAGTTTACTTGAGGATGTTAGGTTGCGCGAAATTATACGAGAAATCCTGAAGCAGACAGCTGAATCTGCGCTCTTTGCCCTGCAATACTTTCAGGAGTCGTTCGGTAAGTACCGAGAACCTCAGTCCTATTTTAACTGGTTTATATTCTTACAGGGAAGAGGCTCTTGCATAACATCTGGTCTCACGTAGATACTCAAATTGAGGGATTCACCAATGATATCGCAAGTTTGAAGGCTGCTCTGATGGATCAGGCACAACTTCAATGCAAATTGCAATTATCACGTCTGTTGAAAGATATTATAAAATCAGGTTGGTAGATCCGATTCAATGAATTGACCTCACCGAAATTCAAACTGATTCTTTGAGAAAGGAGTGCTCGACGTAGGAAACATTGCTCACGTACATGGGCAAGTTGTGCGGATGATTGAGACTGTGCCATGGACAGGCGCAGGAGCTGTGGCGGTTGCAAGAAGCGTTACACAGTAGAACTATTGGTTCAATAGATTTGTTTGGCGGATCAACTGATGGTGCGAGCTTTGCTCTGAGGGACAAGTGTACGTATACCCACTTTCCAGTAAAGAGACGAAACGGACGAAACGGGTATGCACAACTGGGGAGGCTCACTCGGCCTCCTTCAATGCTAGCCATAGAAGCGTGATATGGACCCATCTGCGTCAGGACACCATGAAAACGTACTGGCATGGTATCACATATGATATGGGGTGGAATGTCAACGCAGGGCGTGAAAGAGTAGTTTATACTGTAATATTTAAGGGAAAATGCGGGGTGAGTGACTAGTGAATGAAGCTGATCATCACGAAATCTAATTATCTTCCTCTTCTTCGTCCTCATCTTCATAGTCATCAGTACCGTCTTGATCATTCTCGGATTGTTCTGAACTTTGGTGTCCATATTCATTATCAGTCTCACCAACTTGACCGTTTCCGGAGTGGTCTGCATACTCATTGTTCGGGTGAATCTCCCACAGTCCCCGCAAGTAAGCGTTGCGTCTCTGTTCAGTAACGACCCGCGCCTTTCGTACACAGATATATCAGTTCATGCCCACATTTTCAGTCGCAGCACATACCTCAATCTGTTCCCTGATCCATCTTTGCTCCGCCAACACGGTTTCGAGATGTTGCTTTAGCAAGCCATTTATCAGTTGTAGTAAAACAACATAAAAGAAGTGTGAACCATACCACCAGGCGCTGGATATCTGCCTCTAATGCAGAAAGTTGCGCGAAGAGTCGTTGTACATGCGCGACATGGGCAGGTAGTCGTGGTGCGAACGCGTGGGACTGGAGCTGGGCGAAGACCACCCGTGGCTGTGGCGGCAAAGGCGCTGGACGAGTGGCACCTCCAGCCTGAGATATAAAGCGACCATCCCGCGGATACGCTGGTGCCACTCCCGTTGGACCGAATCGAAACACGAACCCGGGTGGGTGGTGATGTACCACAGGTCCATAAGTGTGGGGTTCCAGTGCAGTGGCGCCAACGGGATCAAAGACGTTCTGCGCTCCAGGAGGGCCTTGAGGACGAACTTGAGAGGCGGGAATCAAATCTATTCGGGGGTCCTGAGCGTTGAACCAGTCGGCCCATCCATGTTCGAAACCTATCCCAGCATTTCCATTTTCTCGGCGTAGGGTTCGTTCCACGGATGCCATGAAGTTCCGAACATCGTGATGTCTATTGTCATGGGTATTGTATCGCCCATCCGACATGGTGTCGGCGAAATCGTTGACCTGCTCGGACATGTTGAAGGCCAAGCGCTATACGAGAGATCAGCGAAAGAAGAGAAGTGAGTGGCACCACCTCGGTGGCTTAGTGTAAGCAGTCTAACACATTAAATTCGAACTCGCAGCGCGATTCAGTCGAACACAGTATTTGCGCGTGTTGTTCAAGGGCCTCGTGAAGCTTGCCTGTCTGAAATCGTCTGGCTCGTTCATTGAAAAGCTTCTCGTCATATGCGACTAAGATAAGAGTGGATATACATTCCTTACGATATCGATGCACGACCGAAAATGAAATAAGCTAGATCAACTGGACAGATCACGTCGACTGTCGTTTGACACGCTCAATAAGATAGGGGTAGGGGCATCATGCTTCATCTAGAAGCCTTTTCAGCTGTTCGTTGCGCTTCTCTTCGCCCGCAATCCGGGCCTGGAATCCAGCATGAGCATATGCTCCGACTTGAAGAAGCGTGGCTACATACCTCGAGCTTCTCCTTTAGCATTTTCTGCTCATCCATGACGCGCTCGTACTTTTGCTACAAAGGGTATTCAGCGATTCATCGCGATAACGTGGGAGCAAAAACTCACCATCAGGCTATCAGTCTCCGCTTGCAGGATAGCCCTCTGGACGGGATCGTCCTCTCTGTTAGTTGCCGCCTGCAGGGTAGCCGCCTTTGCGAAAGCGTTATCCTCACGCTTAATGGGCGTGGCCGGTTCAGCAGGGCGTTCACCCGATGGAGATGCTATGGGGGACTGAATACTTGGAGGGGGAGGAGGTTGCAAAGGGGATACGCCTATGCTCTGAGCGACGGAAGCGGCTGGCTGGGAGGATGTGGACGCGATAGCTGGGGCGGAAGGTACAGAGCCGACCAATGAGCTCTGCGAGGAAGTCTCTCCGATGCTTGAAGAGGAAGCTACCGGCTGGCCCTTCGTATCTTTGTCCTGAACGGTTCTGAGGAGAGTAGCATTGGCAGAGGGAGGTACGGGCTTTGAAGAAGTTCCGGATCCGCTATTGAGATGGTTGTATTGCACGAGGGGCTTCTGAGGGGGTTTTGATAGTTGAATCGCCTGTACAGGAGTGCCGGCTCCAGACCATGGCGCGCTGCCTTGAGGGGGTGCAGTAACCACGGATGGTTTGGGTACCTGACTTCGGGACGACGAGGCGGATGGCCTTGTGGTCTGAGCTGTAGCGCTGACAGGTTCTCGAGGACGGAAGGATGATGAAGATGAAGGCACAGACCCAGGGTTTGCGACCTTGGCACCAGTAACGTTATCTTCGTCGTCCACATTGCCAATCTTTACCCGTTTTTTCGGCCGTTCCTGGGCCTGATCGCTCGCCCTGCCATGGGTGGGGGGAAGTACACTATTGCCGCTATGCCTTTCTGCGACCCGCGAATCTGTCCCGGAGCGAGCAAGAGGATTCAAGAGTGGAGAGTGCGGGTCCATCATGGTTGTCGTTCGTCGGCGCTCGCTCGAGAACAGGTCAAAAGGGGCCCAGGCGTTTCTTAACTCGGTAGCAAGATCGACAGATGCGGGGTATGGATGTTTGCTTCTACGTGTGCCGCGTCCCCGCCTGATCGTTTCTGGGAGACTTGCTTGCCTACCGAAGGGAAATGGCTCCATGGTTTACGAGGTGTGGATGTGAAGCCAAGCAAAGGCAGACAAATCGCGCCTAGCCTAATGTTTGCACATGTTGTCCAGGAGCTTCATCAAATTGCCTTTTTTGGTACGGTAATGCTCGTCCATCGCAAAGTAAAGAACATAACATACACATAGGGAGCATACAAGGTGCAGTGGTACATAAAGTACAGAGTAAGACAGGAGGAGCATGATTATGAAGCTGATCGTTCTAAACTATATCCAGTTGCTGTTGTGTAAGCACGTCGGATCCCAGGCAAGTCATGGGAATTCAATCCACTTAAGATCGTTCGCCTCTGAGGCGGCGGGCCAACGCGAGGTCTTTGGGTTGGCTAGGGTAACGGATTTAGTTTGAACAGGGGGTACAGTAGATAACCAAAACTTACATGGTCACTCGCTTGGCATGGATTGCAGCCAGGTTGGTGTCCTCGAACAGGGAGACAAGGTAAGCTACGGGAAAAGACATAATGAGTACAATGCGAACGCGATTACAGGAAAACTCCTCACCTTCGCTAGCTTCTTGCAACGCCAAGACTGCGGATGATTGGAAACGCAGGTCGGTCTGAACGGAGGGTTAGATACGTGAATGTGCCAGCGAAAACATATGTCAGAAACATACCTTGAAGTCCTGGGCAATCTCGCGGACGAGCCTCTGGAAAGGCAGCTTGCGAATGAGAAGCTCGGTCGACTTCTGGTAGCGCCTGATTTCACGCAGAGCAACAGTGCCGGGGCGGAAGCGGTGAGGCTTCTTGACACCACCGGTAGCGGCAGTGGCCTGCAATGACGATGACGAGCACAGTGAGCATCAAAAATAGAGAGACAAAAGTAGACAGAGGACTTACGGCCGTCTTGCGGGCAGCCTTAGTGGCCAGCTGCTTGCGAGGCGCCTTGCCTCCAGTAGACTTGCGAGCGGTTTGCTAAATAAGGAAGGTCGTCAGAAAACATACGTCTCAAGATGGAAGGTTCGCAGGTCGCGCGGAGATATGACACAAGCCTCCGAGACGATGTGGAAGGCGGAGAGGCAGAGGCCGGAGCCTCCTCCTGCTTCCGCGTCACCATCGTTCCCTCTTTCGAAGGTGGGATGAGACGCGGGAGGTAGGTATCCCACGCTATAAGCCAGCGGAAACCCCTCGCTCTCCTCATCGCTCATCACGACGAGCGAAAGCCTCTTCGTCGCGATATAACGTCTCTAGGAAGGCATGAAAGCCAATCTCACCTTAGTACGAGCCATGGGATTTATTAAGAGAGGTTTCGAGGCTTTAGTCGACGATACAGGTCGAAGTTGGTGGGATGATGGTGGTTGGGAGGAAAGAGAGAAGGGGAGGGGACGAAGAGTTTTATCCTCTGCCAGCAGACCTCTGTCTGGTTTCTCGCGCTATTTTCTGGCTCCTCTAGCTACGTTGCGGTGCATTTCCGATCCTGGTCAGTGCGCACTTGAAGCCAGCCAGCGGGAGGAATGGCGGATCAGCCACATGCAACAAACAAGCGTCAATAACGTATATCGGGCGCCAAAGAGGGGCGCGTCTCAATTCCGACGCCCGACAGCACAGCTGCCGGCTACCGCGCCTGTCTACTCATTGCTCCCAGTCCTATAACTCCTGCTCAGTAACCTCGATTCGCCTGTAAAACTCTGAGGCACATCAGATCCAGCCAATTCGCTAAACCACGGGTCACCTTGAATGTTCCCGTAATCTTTTCCTGGCACGAAAATGACATCGAACGTCCCCTTACTGCTTCCTCCGAGTGCGCTCGCTCCTTCCACACCCAAGGACTGTGCAGAATGGGTTCCAACACAACATCTTTCTGAGCCTCAGCCTCCGCCCGTTGACGATGTACGAATAATGGAGATGGAGTTGGCAGCAGCCCGGCAGCTTGCGGATGGGAAGACGGTAAAGAAGACGCGGCCTCGGCGGACAGTAGACTTTAATGGGACAATGGGAAAGTGGATAAAGGTACGAAGCGATTGACTCTGGCGTATATAAATCTCTCATATCAATGACACCTGGAACTAGCTGCGCAAAACGCGTCCAACCTCAAGCTACGTGCCGTACATTCGGCCTGCGCCTCCATACATTATCGACGTACGGTGTTCACTATGTCCTTGATGCTACCCGGGAGACTCACAAACTGCTAGCTCCTTCCTCCATCTGCATACCCTAACAACGTCTCTACATCCATATGCACCAAATTCGTCCACACCTCCACCAACAAACTTCGCTGTCCAGTCAATGTAGTAACCGTTGAGTACCTCGCCCTTCTCACCCCACCCTCCACATCCTAAGACAAAACATAGTGGACACCAGAAGCCCGCCGCATCCTAACGGGTTCGACGAGCGGCGAATTCACTCTCTGGAACGGCCTCACCTTCAACTTCGAGACCATCCTGCAGGCGCACGACACCGCCATCCGCGCGATGAAGTTCACTAACTCGGGCGCCTTCCTCGCTTCCGCGGACCAGAGCGGCGTCATCAAGTACTTCCAGCCGAACATGAACAACCTGACTGCGTGGAACGGACACCGCGAGGCCATTCGGGGGCTGAGTTTTAGCCCGGACGATGGGAGGTTCGCAACGGCGAGTGATGATTCGACGATACGGATTTGGTCGTTTGAGGAAAGCAGGGAGGAGCGGGTTATGACAGGTGCATTTGCAGCCTTATTGGGATGAATGTTGGACTGATTCAGTACAGGTCACGGTTGGGACGTCAAATGCGTTGAGTGGCATCCGACAAAGGGTCTCCTCGTTTCGGGGAGTAAAGACAACCTCATCAAGTTCTGGGATCCTCGGACGGGGACTGTCCTCTCTACGCTGTACGCCTGCCATGTTGTGTTTCAGGATCAGTGGACTAATATCTTTTCTCGCCAGCCATCAACACAAGAATACGATCCAAGCCCTCGCGTGGTCACCCAACGGCAATCTGGTCGCAAGTGCTTCTCGTGATCAGACCGTCCGCGTCTTTGATATCCGTGCGATGAAGGAGTTCAGGGTACTCAAAGGCCACAAGAAGGAAGTCTGCTGTACGTAGTCCTATCTCCCTCCCCTTTCATTCCTGAACCCCGATCTTCTTTTCCAGCCGTAACATGGCACCCCGTCCACCCCGTCCTCGTCTCCGGTGGCTCCGAAGGCTCCATCCTGCACTGGGACCTCTCCCAGCCCGAGCCCTCGACCATCCAGCCCGCCCTGCCGCCCCGCGCGACCCTCGCGCAGGCACACGACTCCAACGTCTGGACGCTCGCGTTCCACCCGCTCGGGCACATCCTCGCGAGCGGGTCCAACGACTACACGACGCGCTTCTGGGCGCGCGAGCGCCCCGGAGACGCGTCCTCGGTGTTCGCGGGCGGAGGCGAGAAGCCGCCCGAGGCGGACGCGGGCGGGCAGGACGACGAGGACGATATGATGGTGCCTGGGTTCAGCTTCGGTGCGGGTGCGGGCGGCAACGGGTTCGGGTCTGCGGGTCCGGGTGGAGGCGGGCAGGGGCAGGGGTGGTGGAAGCAGGAGGACCAGGGCGGGAATCCGCTGCTAGGTCCGTCGTCGGATGGGTATGTGCATCGGGCGTCGTTCGCGGGCGATGCGATGGACTCGGACGATTTCATTCCTGGGCTTGGCGGTGGGGGCGGCGGAGGCGCGAGTGGAGGTGGAGGTGGAGGTGGCTTCGGTGGGGGCATGGATGCCGGGCCTAGCGAGCCACCGCCACAATCGGCATCTTACGCTTCGCAAAACGACTCGTATGGTCGGGGAGGCAGGCAGGATGACCGGGACAGAGGCGACAGAGGCGACAGAGGCGGAGGAAGATTCGGAGCTAGTGGATGGCAAAACCGGAGAGGTCGTCGTGGTAGATACTGATAGCTTACTTGTGATTACTGATTCAGTCCTTTTGTCTCACCGCCTATTTGCCGCCATAATCTATCGTATTATTACCACGCGCTCTGAGCAACAAGGCTACTGAAAGATAGCATAGAAATTCGACGTATCAACGTTATATAGGACATAACTTCAAAGGCGGATAACGCTCCACTCCAAGAAAAGCAGCTCTCCATCCAAGCTAGCATAGGGACGTAACACAGCCTCCGTCCTGACCGTTCCTTTCTCAAACACGCGGCCGTTCCACAGCTCTTCCCAGCTCTCGGGAGAGTGGCAAAAATACTCGAAATCGGTCGACCACGTTCGGTGAGAGCGCCAGCCCTTGGTGTGGTAGCCGCCTTGCGCGCCGCAGATCACGGAGCCCGGCTCCGGAGAAAGAAGGGAGGCCAGAGCGCGCGCGAGCTTCACTTGTTTCTCTTCGTCGAACAGGTGGAAGAGCTTGGAGGCGTGTAGGACGGAGACCTGTCCATACAGCGCGTCGAGTGACTTTACATCTGACAAATCCGCGATGCGCTCGATGTCAACGTCGTGGACGGGCTGGCGAGGTTCCAGGTCGAAGATGTTGGTCTCAATCATTGTGGCAGGAAAGGTATCGGGTGTCGTTTTGAAGAGCTCGTGTCCAAGTTGCAGGAATTCTGCAGTTCCATTTCAGTGCCAGTGTACAGTAGCGTTCAATGATGGCTCTGGTCATTACCTCCTCTGAGATCTGACAGAACGATATTCTCCACAGGATATCCGTCAGCAACTGCTTTCCTGGCGTCACCTCCGACTAGTACATGTTCACCTTCTTTGGCTTTCATGAAGTACAGCTTGCCACTTACAACAGCATGCAAGATCCATCAGAATGGATCCAGGCTTTGTCTTCCCAATCTCAAGTATGTGTGGGTATATGTCCAGGCGTGACATATCCAAGCTGAGGTTCAACATAGTAAGCACATGGCAAAAAGCGAAGTTCAAATGAACCCACTGGGTGAAGGTAAATATCCGAAGGCATGGGTATGGGACGACCTGATTACGACACATGAGCACTGGAGCACAAATGACGGAGCACAAAATGGTTTCATCACCTCATACGCTTTCCGCTGCACCGCCAGGATATGGAGCTTGAGCTCTTCGTCGTCGTATATTCCCGTCTGGGACTTGAAAAAGTCGCTCGCCTCTGGCGAGATATGATACAGGGCAGCATCCAGGGCCGGGATATTGTGCATTCCGACGTTTTCGTCCCAGTGGTATTCCAGTTCATGGTCCTGTAGCATTTTCGGTTAACTCGGAGGTGCGGTCGACGAGGGGGAGGGCATCGCTGCCAAACCAATGGCTTTACATACCTCTCCGAACGAGCGTCAACAAGCATTGTGAACGTTCCGGTCTTGCACTAGAACAGAAGTGTCACAGCGCCTCTCGAGCCACCGGGCGCCAGGATGTCCGCGTCCATCGAACGTTTGAGTATGCAGGAGAAGCCTGCAAACCTATCTGGTGAACATTAATTGGAGGCTTTATCAGCTAACATTGTTTATGAGCTAAACATAAAAACGCACAAATCAAGTAATGGTTAACCTGGACCGTAGGGAAAAGACATGCTTGTTATCCCAGAGCGGCGCGCGGCAAAGAAGTTCGTCACGGTTGTGCCATCATTCTCTGCCCCACACGCTAATCATGATGCGGAAGGCTGGGAACATACCCAAGAAGCTGGATAACACCAGATAACACCATAAGAAATGAAGGTGTTATCTCCACCCCGACATACAAAGCCTACGGCCGTCTGCAGGTTATGACGCATCGGGCAAGAAGAGCATATGACTTAGTTGCACAGCCACCGACACGCTCACCCGAATACTGCCACCTAGTAAGAAGGGCAGAGCGCAGCTCATAAACGTTAAACGATGGTCAAGATGAATAAGCCGTCGAGGCATGTAACAAAAACATGCAAACGTCCATACAATTACAAAGAGCCATCCGCCCCGAGCTCGCGGAATGATGCTATCCTACAGAAGAATTCAAGCCTCGGAGGCGCCATTGAAAGAGTTAAGTTACGTTACAGCGGTTTGCACAAAGATGCGGAAAAGCCTCTGACGCGAAATGGCCCCGCCGAGACAGCCGAGTGAGGACCCCGAGTAGAACTCCGCATCGTTCGCCCGCCTCATGCCAGGGGTCCTGCACCGGCCCCAGTGTGCACTGCCATCTCTCCACCCAGGCTTCCGCATTCACTTGCAAAGCGCTGTAAGCTGCAATGGTCGAAGGGAGGCTAGCCGTGTATATGCATGTGCGAATGCGCCGGGGTGCATGAGCATAAGCATGAGCATGAGCGTGTCAAAAAAAAAAACTGTATGTGTTATTGGACTGGAATGGGATGAGTGGGGCGCCATGGGCCGCGCCATGAGGCTGCACCATGTTGGCACTACCAGAATGGAGCCTCGCTGTCAATAGCGAGTAAGTGGCAAGTGGAGATGGACATGAACAGGAGAAACGGAAAAGTGTAGACAGATGAGCAGAGGGTAGGTAGGTATGTATCGGAGGCGCCCTAAGCATGCGAGTAACAAGAGACCCAAGATATAAAATGAGCGATAAGTAGAGATCCCCTGACTAAATAACGATGAAGATCGATGATTCCACGGTCGGTTGGTGGACTTCGGTGGAGCCACACTGTAGCAGTAGCGCGCTCAGCCCCCCGTCGGAGTCGTAGCGCTTGGCGTACTAGATGACGACGACGATGGCTGCTTGCCCTTGGGCGTCGCGGCCCCGCTGGTACTAGAGCTGCTGCGCACGTCATCCCAGCTAACGGCACGCGCCGGAGTCTGAGCGCTGTCCTTGCTCGCTGGCGGGGCCAACGCTGCGCCGGGCGAACTCGACGAAGAAGTCCAAAGCAGGCCCTCGACGTCCGACGTGGACGCCGAGCGTGGCACGGCATCGGGCGGCGGGGGCGGCTCGAGCATGCTGTTCGAGCCCGTGTAGAAGCAGAATCTGCGTCACGTCCTTCAAGTCAGATCTGGCGCACGGAACGAGAAGGAAGTGTAAGCGGATAATACGCACTGGTTCAAAAACTGGCTATACCCGTCCTTGTGGGACCCGGTCCCCGCCGCCGTCGGTGCGAAGGCGGAAGAGAGATCGCTGTAGAGCCCCCAGTCGCCCGCGGGAGACACCATGGGCGAGCTCGCGCTGCTCGACTGCGACGTGACCGACGGCGTCGAGTCTTCCGAGCTCCCGCTGGCGCTGACGTTGATACTCGGATGCAACGACGCGTTCAGCTCCGTTTTGATGGTGGAATCGACGACACTCGGCGCCGGGACAGCCGGTGCGCCCCACACGCTGCTGGAAAAGTACGAATCCGGACCCTGCTTTGACGAGGACGAGGGCGCCGCAGCGCCTTCATGCAGCGCAGGCGAAGGCAGTGGCGACACGCGCATATGGGGCACCGTCTCGGCCGCGAACACGCCATCGAACGGAAGCTCCGAAGGCACGTCGATCGGCGAGCCGACAGGCGTGCGCCGCAGCGTCGGCGCAGCCACGGGCGAGTCGACCTCATTGTACGACCGCCGGTGGCGCCGCTCGCGCGGCGGGCTCGTGTTCAAGCCCAACTTTGGCCTCGCCGCCGCCGCCGAACTCGGGCTCGCGATGCTCTTCGGCGGGCTCGTGCTCAACCCCGGCCCAGCGCTAGTACCAGTCCCAGTCCCTGGCCCTGGCCTCGTCGGCACTGGGCTCGGGCCAGTCAGACCCGCCCCGCTCTTCGGCGGGCTCACGCTCAACCCCAGACCTATACTCGGTCCTGGCCTCATCGTCGGACTAGCGGGCGATGCGAACGGCAAGTCCTCGATCTGCGCGCGGTCCCACACCGGCGCGCCGTGCCGATCATATGTTGCCTCTTCGGTGTCGCGCGGCGAAGGGAGCGCAGCCCGGGGGCGAGGCAGGGGGGACACTGCGGGTGAGGTCTTGGATGGCCAGGGCACCGACGGGTTGACGCTGAGCGATTTGCTGCTATTGCTATTGCTGCTGCTGCTGCCGGGATGATTATTGTTGACGCTGCTGATGGAGCTAGGAAACGTGTGCGTGCGCGCGTGCCCGTTCGCGTTGCTCTGCCACGGCGAGCTGACAGTGTTGAACTTCCACGGCGAGCGCGACGCGGACGCGAAATCGTACCGCGCGCTGGAGAGGGACGGCGGCCGCTCGCCCGGGCGGCGCGGGAGGCTCTGGAAGGACGTCGTCGGCGACGGCGCGTCTCTCCGGTCCTTGGCGACCTGTTCGAGCCTGTTCTTCAGATCGCCCATCATCGCCTCCTGTTCCTGCTCGGACGACTCCTGGCGGTGCATCACCGCCGCCGGCTTCGACTCCGGCTGCGACGGGGGCTCGACCCGCACAAAGCGCGCGACGTAGTTCGCGCCCGCGTTGTTGTCCCACAGCTCCTTGCCCGCGACATTGTACCGCACGGCCAAGACCATCGTCTTGTCCTCGATGTGCGCCCAGAAATCATGCAACCGGATCGTGAACGAAAAATCGTCGTACGCGCCGCGCTCGATCGAGTCCGCGAACCGCGCCGTGATCTCGCTCGCCGTCTGCCACCCGTCCAGCGTAAACCGCACCACGACGCGCTTCTCATACGCAAGATTGCGCACGCGCACCCGCCCGCTGATCGTGCGCTGCTCCGACGCGAACGCGATCGTCTGCAGCGACACGTCCACGCGCCCGCCCGCCGTCGTCTGCGCCAGCGGCGCAGGCATGTTCTGCAGCCGCATCTCGATCTGCTTCTCGTCCTGTTGCTTCCGCTGCAGAACCTGCGCGCGCGTCATGTACGCAGACGGGAACGGGAACCCCTCCGTCTCCGTCCCGCTCGTGTCGTCCGTCGGCGAGCCGTCGCGCGAGACCGCGAGCGGCTTCTGCTCGGCGAGGAAGAGCTTCACGCGTTCGAGCTTGCTGTCGAAGTGCACGGCCTTGGCCCCTGGTGTCGTGGGGGCGCTCTGCGGGAAGATGGTCCGCGCGTCGGGTATGGCGATGGACGTCGGCCGCTTGGCGGACTTGAGCGAGGGCTTGACGATCTCGCCTGACTTTTTACGGAGGGTTCCGTCGAGCGCCTTGCTGGGCTCCGGGGCGGCCGAGAGCGCGACTTTGACAACGGGGTCGACGGTGAGCTTCTTGGTGTTGATCTGCGACTCGGAGAGATTGCGAGTGTGCAGGCCTCCGAGGTTTAGTCTGAGCTTTGGCGATTTGAGCAGCAAGGGCTTGGCATTGCCTTCGTCGCTGGAAGACTCGTTACTGGGCCGCAGACTAGACCGGCGCTTCGGGTTAAAGTCAGGGTGGCCCCGGTGTTGATCGGGCTTCTTTCTGTAAGTGGGGCTGCCTATTGGGGCGGGAGTAGGAGTGGGAGCTGATGTGCCTGCCCTAGGGGGACTTGGGGCTTGCGTGATCACGACAGGAGGATTGCGCTTCGATGAGGGGATAAACGTGATGGGGCCATTTTCTGGGGGAGAGGACGATGAGCCCGTGTCTGAGTCGTTGAGGAGAGGCTGAGGGATGGGTATAGGTAGCGAGGACAGCTCGTCTCTCTGGGCTGTAGCTGCGGCGTTAGACGATATTGATAGCTCTGCGAAGGATGGAGGGTGGTTCGAGCGAAAACTGGTGCGGCGGGGGATGCTAGGGAGTGGCGAGCCGGCAGTGTTGGATGCTTGGGAGTATGTTCGCTGAGAGGATGGAGGAGAGGTGGGCGCCGAGGAGGGGGAGGGGACAGAGGTGGGTGGAGAAGAGGGGAATGCTATGCTGGATTGAGGTTGAGACATGTGCAAAAGGGTCGAGGACATGTCGTCGATAGTGGGAGCCTGATAGGAATAAGCACTGGTCAAAGAAGCTGTCCAAGAAAAGCGGTCAGCACTTCATCTCTGGGTAGAAAATGCCGTAAGGAGGTGCACGGATGCAAAAACTATGGGGTTGAATGGGACTCACTGGTGTGCTGCAAGGTCGCATTGGACCAGAGATGTAGTGTAGATAGAGGAGGAGAAAAAGCGCGAGAGAATGGACTGAGCGTCGATGTCAGGATACTGCAGGCACGTTCTCGAACAAGTTGACCGCTCTATCGAAAAAGTAAAGAAGCCGAGTAAACTGACGTCAATATTGATCACCGAATATATTGACAAGTCTGAGAAATGTCCCTTGCGTCCATTTACAGTCATTTCCGGGCCCCAAAATGTCACCATGCCCGCCTGAGAGGTCAGGAGGTTAGCCGATCCAGAGAGTCCCCCACAAGGCTGTCCTCGTGGATAAGCAGTCCTCGGCACAGATTTTATGATGTGGGTATCTGCGCTGATTCGGCTATGATTTCTTGTTATCGTAAGAGCGCCATCTTATCCTCGAAAATGTGGAGAAAAGGCAAGACATTCGCTGGAGTGAGACCGGCGCGTCGCCAGGCCCAGAGAGCGGAAGACAAACTCAAGATCGGCTATCGGCAACTCAATTTGGACTCGGGGTGGGGCTTGCCTTTTTCGGTCATGTCACGCTATCGATGAGGTCATTGTTTCATCTCATTTTCTCAGACCTTTGCATCCCTCCGACCCCCATTGCATCTTCATACCAGGTATCAATCAATCCATATCCCTCCAATGATCAAATCTCCTCGAGGACATGCCCAAACACTATTTTCATGCCCATAATACTGCGACGGACTGCTCTGTGGATTGCTGTGGAGCTCTGGCCCACCTGGTGCCTTGGCTGGCCCACTCGATATCAAATCCCCACAACGATACACCCCACTAATTATAGCTCGTGGCTTCAAACTCGCCTTATGTGCGGGGAGACTCCATTATGCTCGAACCTTGTGGGGAATGCATCCACCTTCGTTGAACTTCGAGCCCCATATCGAGTCGGCCGCTCATCCCCTTTCGCCACCTGAAGCTTGTCCAATATCAATGAGCGCAGGTACTCTCTCGATAAACTTTCCCTGCGACTCCCTATTCTCCGCGAGACTCGAGCGGAATCGCCGAGCGTTCGAATGCCCCGTGAACCCCTACGCGGACGCTGTCGCCGGTTGGCCAGAAGGCCAGCCCCAACGCGCAAGGATCCTCTTTCACTCGTGAAACGACGTCATACGTTGGCAGATTCCGTTCTCCTCGCCAAATTCTTGTGCTTCGCGCCGCCATGCGGACGCTCGGTATTGAATAATGCCAAGTATCTCCATGACTCTGATCAGTCGTAGCCTGGCGGATTCCACAGCACATATAGCGAAAAGACTATCGACGCAAAGTCGCGCTATAGCATGCACATGTTCGTTATTCATCGAAACCTCATTCATCCGAGGACAGCTTCCAATCGATTCGCCTGCAATCGCGACGCCCGCAAAGACTCGGCCGATAACCATATGAGTCGGCTTTCAGCACCCGCTTCAATTCGGGCACGTTTGCCCGCGACGATCAGACTTTAATCTACCCTTTTTGGCTGCTGAGATTGCCGCGGCGCGAATGTGACGGTGAGACGTTCTGCTCGGCCGAAGCCTGGACTTCAATTGCAGCAGATATGAGGGCTGAGACACAATCAAGACGCAATTGGGAGGCGCATATTCTCCTTAGCTCTCGGTTTTTATTTACAGCGCTCCACAGAAATCCGCTTATTTCTTCATAGAGTATCGTCCTTAGGCTGCTGAAACGAAAAACCTCTATTTGCGCTGGAGTTCTTTGAGGCCATTACTGTTCACCTAGAATTCTTCTGAACCAGTTCAAAGATTGTTGTATATGCGAAACACGCATCCAGAAGTTGGAGTCTCTCTCGTAAGTTTCAGTTACCGTCTCAGGGAAAGCCCCCCTGAGCGCTTTTTTGACTCTTCGTCCTCATCCTTTTTGTGTTGACTTCTTAGCAACTACTTCCGACTCGACGACTAACATGGAGATCAGTTTGATCACCAGTCCAAGCATGACCTGGTCAGCACTTGACCGTGATCGCTCGAGCGTGGCTGACTACCAACCACGAATGCAGCATGAGCTTGCGAGCACCGGCAGACCCCACGACGTCTCGGTAGCATAGCGGCGAGGCAACAAGCAACCTCGAGACTCAGAACAAATCCGTCCAACCTCGTCAATAAGCCTTGTATAAGCATCACAAATCCATTCAAGAAAACCAAACAACAATGCCCCTCAGGAACACCACTATCCCCCCTCCCTAATTCTCGTCCACCGCCGACACCAACACGTCGATGGCTGCGAGCTGCCCCCACGCAATGAGCGCGCTCGGGCCTGGTCCGGGCCAGTTGGTGGAGAACCATGTCTGCCCGTTGCCGCTCTGCGTCGACGCGAGGCTCGCGAGCGCGTTCCACTGCACGTCCGTGTACGCCTCCACGAGCGCGGTCAGGTCCCCGTTGCCGGTGTTACGCGCCCAGGCCTCGTGCAGACCGCGGATGAGGACGGCTGCATATAGCAAGAGGGGAGGGGCATGTGAGTGAGCAAGAGCGCAATGAATGGATATAGTAGACGGTTGGGTACGCACACTTGAAGCCGACATCGTCGTTGTCGGTGCTGTCGCTGGAGCCCTCGGTGATGACACCGTCGCTGCCCTGCCAGGGCGAGTCCTTGGTGGCAGCGACGATGGTGTTCTCCAAACTGGATGAGGTATATCACCAAGTTTAGCTTCAGGCATTTTATAACGTCGAATTGACTTACAGAGATGTCCACGAGCTATCACTAGCGGCGAGAACAGAGAGGCCCTCGATGTACTTGCCAGTGTTGTACGTGAAGATCCAGCTGGCGTCGGACCGCGAACAGTCGCTTGCATCGACGCTGTCAAGCGCAAGTCCGGCGGAGTTCGTGTTGACGTTCTTGATCCAGTTTGCACTGGCCACGGCAGCGGTGGTGTAGGTGGAGTCACCAGTCGCCTCGCCGAGGAATGCAGAGAGACTATTTATTTGGGTATGTTAAATGGAAGACTGTAGGCGAGTATTAGTAGAACATACGCTGCGTAGAGGCCAGTGGTGATGGTGTTTACGGAGGTATCATCGTCGGTCGGGCGCCAGAAAACGCCGCCAGCCATAGATTCTGGCATCTCATGAGCTTAATTTAGAAGGCAAAGGGGCGAGAGAGAACGCACGGCCATTACAACTGCCCTCAATACTAAAGTTCTTCGTAGAGATGCTGCCTGAACTCGCATCGGCGGAAGTGATAACGCTGAGGAGTGCATCAGCATTCACAAGTAGGATTGTCAATGAAGGGGCTTACTAGTTGCTGACGTGCTGCCAAGTGGCGATGGCGTGGTCGAGGAGGTTCTCGTCGCCATACGCACGGTACGCGTAGTACGCAGCAGTGGCCCACCATCTATTTCATTGTGGTCAGTTTACAGCGCCATAGCACCATTGACTGCAATACGGCACTCACGTCGCGTCGTCGTTGTACTGCCATCGCGGAGAAAGAAAGAGCAGTTAAGCCTCCGCAAACTCCATACTTCGATGAGAAGTCAGATTCGATTCGAACTCACCCTGTCCAACATAGGATCAAGGAATGATCAGTTGCCACGGACCTGATGGGAAAACTTGAAGACACGCACTGATATTGATCAAAGTCGGTATACGAGGCAAACGCGCCGTTCAGTGCGTCGGTCACGGTCTGCTGATTGGTGGTCTGGCCGGTGAAATGGTCGAGGTTTGCCAAGGCCGAGAGCCAGTTGGCGCTCTGCCAGTAGCCAAGACCTGTCCGCGACGCAAACTGTGAGTCGATGATTGTGGCGGAAATTACGTAAAACGCTGTGTACCCTGAACGCCGCCGTTGCTGGAGTCAACGCTGAGGGTGCCAACGAGGTTCTGGGCGTCGGTAGCGAGGTCTGCCTCGGACGTAGAAGTGCTAGGATCCTGAATGAGAACATTAAGGGATGATCGCAATCAGCACGATAACAGGAAGTCGAGCCAGTCTGAAGACGTACCCTCCATGCAGAGGGAATGCTAAAGTCCTGAGCAGCGGCAAAACCAGCGAGAGCGAGGGCAACCCAAGCAGTGTTAAGCATTGTGGAGTGCGAGCGGAAGCAAGAGGGTGAATCTCGCCTTAAAATAACCAAGGGGGTATATAACAGTTGAAAGAAAGCGCCAACGATCGTCAGTCAGTACCATGCCTCACCGCCTCATTGTTCCTTTACTTCGACAGCAAAGTCAGCCTATAAATAGAAGTGAAAGTAGGATTGGGCATGGAGCCAGGCAGGATCATGCAGCACCTCATGGAAAGGCGTGCGGAATTGAGGCAATATCGTGACGACAGACTCGGATGCCGCGGTATGGAGAAGCAGGTTTGCGGTCCCGTTCGCAAGCCAGCGCGACAAAGGGGGTGAAACATGTGGTGACAATGAATAGGAATCCCACAGAGCTTGTTACGTTGGGTGGTTTCTAGGTGTTTGATACGCCCACGGGATCCTCGCACCAGATGGTAAACGATCACGATGTATGAATGAGCAGTAAAAATAGAGATGCCTCGCGCGAGAAGAAGCTGTGCAGATCAAAGGGACCATGCACCAAACCGACGCTCTGCGCCTTAACGTGCTGCTTAAAATTTCAGACTCGAAGTGAGTATCTAATAGTACAATATATTTGACAGTCAGAGAACGACGTTACTTCAATTCGCGAATGACCTCCCTAGCGGACTTCCAGCTGTGTCCCTCCCAGAGACCATTCGAAATCACCCCTTGTCCGAGATCCTTACCCTGGACGTGACAGTAGGTTATAACACCCTTGCCCTCGTTGACGACGCTCGCCAAGGGCACCTTGAAGTCAGCCTTGGGCACTTCCGCGCGGAACCTGTCCACGCCAAGGGACTCAGCAGGCAGTCCTTTGACTTCGTGGTAGAGAGCGGCGAGCTCAGCAAATGAGGTCCGTTCGCCTTCGATGCGGAAGGTAACGCCTTGCAGCTCCGCGGGCGTGAGGGTAGTGAGCACATGTGCCAAGAAACCTGGGGAAGGTGGATAATTCCAGAGAGGCTCGCGAAGCTGAGTAACACTTAAAACTCACCGCCAATGTCGATGATCGAAGTCACCGAAAGGGGAGCGGTGCCTCGCTCGAGATACACGAACTTCCCTGTCTCTACTGAACCCGCCGAAGGGATGGACTCCATGAAAAGCCCCGTCTGCGGAAGTGCCGAATCAGCGCTGCGTACAACCGCGGCTTGAGGGGCTCAGTAACTCACGTAAAGGCGCAGGAAAGGAAGCCCAATGGACTTTGCGTAGTCTGCCCCGCATACAGTGAGCTTAGATTCTCGGAGACAGTGCCTAACACAACCCACCGCAAACTTTGGCCTTGCTCCCCAGCAACCCCTGTGCGCCTTCCGAAGGTATGCCGAACTCGGAAGGAACGAACAACTGGACGTCCGCCCGTTTTGCAGCGTCAGCCAAGGCGGTTTGGGTCCCAAATCCTACGATCGCAATCGCCGAAACGAGCACTTCAACGCCATGTTTCTTCAGAACGGCCGCAACGGCATCGACATCATCCAACTTCACTTTCTCTACCACCTGCTTCGGGTGGGAGGCGAACGTCTTGTCGGAGTCAGGCCGGCTCAGAACGACAACCTTGGAAGCACTGCTGGCGAGAAGACTCTATAGCGTTGAAATAGGTCGATGACGCTAGATTAGACATCGATATAAGCATTTAGAAGGACGTACCTCATATATGGGCCTTCCCAGGTATCCTCCAGCTCCTATAATCGCGAACGACTTGAATGTATTGCTCATGGTGTATGGTTGTTTGATGGTTGCGCAGAGTTGAGTCGTGCTGATTGAGGACAAGTTTCACGAGGTTGCGTTAAGGACAACAGAGGCCAAAAGGGGTACGGCTAGAGCACAGCTGTCAAACGAAGGGCACTAGAACCTGTCAGGATCTGGAATCATGGATCGAGGGACGCGTCTTTCCATGTTAATGAAGTTGTTGAACGATGAAAAACGGTACTTTGTGGGCAAGTATTGAGAAACTTATGACGCGAAGACGGTGATGGTCAACAGAGCAAGGTCTCGCGGCCAAACACGGCGCCTATATCACCGGCAATTGCCGCACTCAACAAACAGACCAACTTAGCTAGCGGTTCCTTGAGCTGTTCACCTCAGATCAACCTCAAGCGCACAAGGCACCTCTGTCAGAAACTTAAAAGCTGTCGTTTGGCTAATACCTTGACACGTCACACTCGATTTCATGAAGTAATTTAGGCTCTGTGATACATCTGACAAATATCATCCTCGAACTTACTGTTCGAGGACATCCTTCACAGATTTCCAAGTATGACCAGCCCAAAGGCCATTGGAAATCGCACTCGTACCCAGATCCTTTTGCTGCGAATTATCCCAGCTCACAATACCTTTCCTAGAGTTGAAGTGCGCAATCAGATACTGCTTGCCTTCGGCCAAAGCAACGTCCTTAGGAACTGCGTCGACTATCTCGACCGGGATCGACTTGACGGTGTTGCAGAGAGAGGCGAGGTCACGAAGCGTCATACGGTCTCCTTCAATGCGGAAGGTGGCGTCCTTCAGCTTGGTTTGTGGGAAGTTGATTAGAACGTGGGCGACGAATCCTAAGGGAGTGGGCCCCGTCAGATCCACCCGTCTCGTTAGCGAGCGGTGAAGAAGCGTACCGCTGATGTCGGCCACAGCGGTCAGGGTAAACTCTTTGTCGCCAGGCTCAACCATAAGAAACTTCCCTTTCTCTTCGACAGAGCCCAAGAAGAAGGCATAATCCGCGAAAAACCCATTCTAAAAAGTGTCGTGTTAGCGTTTTGTTATCATCAGGCTACACGCGGGGATGGCTCACGTAAATACGCAAACTTGGCAAACCTTGCGACTTTGCGTAATCTGCACGCCGGAGAGTCAACTCTCATTGCATCAACTTTAGTACAGCAGACATACCAGCAACACGGGCTTTCACAGCCAGGAAGCCTTCATCGGTGATGCCTTCCGTGGGGAACCCAAACTCAGAAGGTACGAAGAGTTGCACTCCGGACTTCTTCGCTGCGTCAATCAGCATGGGCTGCCCTTCGAGGGCCGCATGGCCGACTACGGAGACGAGCACCTCGATGCTGTGCTTCTGCAGGGCGGCCGCGAGAGCATCAATGTCACCCAGGTTCACCTTCTCTACAGAGAGGCTTGGGTTCGGAGCGAATGTGCTCGTAGACTCTGGCCTCGTGAACACGACGACTTTAGCGGCGCCGGCTGCGAGGAGTCTCTTCGATTTTTGAATGTGAGGTCTGAGCAGAGCCAGAACGTTCGACGTGGACTTACTTCGAGCACTGGTTTACCGAGAGCTCCTCCACCGCCAACGAGTGCGAAGTTCTTGAACGTAGTAGCCATTATGATAGAGATTATGCGAGGCAGTGAGCTAAAGGAAGCTAGGGCGTCGAACGCCTAATGCTGTCTTCTTATATGTGCACAACGCTGGGACTGTGTCGAGTCACCTTCAAGAACATTGAGTCACTTATCTTCGTTAGACCGGAGCCTGAGACGAGACCGAGGCATGCCCGAGCCGTGACCGAGACAGGCGAAGACATACACCGTGGCAAATGAGATATGGCCGCTATGACAGCTGTCAACGATAGCGGGCAAACTTTAGGTCAAGTCAAGTTTCGGATCCTGAAGGAGACCAAGTACACTGTTCATTGGAGTGATTGGTAAAAGGTTTTGTTGAAGTAAGATTTTCTGCAAAAGACAACGAACAGGGTGGCGCTGGACACTGCGAGAGTGGTTCCAAGAGAGATACGTGTAGCAAACGTCGATGACTATGGCGAGAGCAGACCGTGGACTTGACCATGAAGATGTCCGGAGATGCGACGTCTTCTCGACGCGTCGCGATGCGCCAGCAACTTACGCGGCAGCAAGTACAGTGATGAGCGATGCATTCATACCGGCGATGCACAGACCCGAGTTAGCCGACTTGGGCGTATTAGTGCTGCTAGTTGACTTCGGGCTGGGTCGAGTCAAAGTTGACGTTGAGCTGTCGCACCAAAACTGGCGGATTGAGGAACAATAAATTGTGGTTGAGCTGGACTCGAGCTCTCACCGAAGTTTGGCGACGTCGGACCTTTAATTTGAAGCGTGATGGATAACAGTCGCGTCGCGAAGCCTTCACTTGCTTACAGTACTCTAAGCTCATACGTTCAGGAATTGTTCAGTTTCACAAACACCGGCCACTCATATCTGCTGATTATTACACAACAATACTCGCACAATTCCTACTTGGTCTGCCGTTGGTCTCCTTCAATGGCACTTGAATCTGCTGATTATTACACAACAATACTCGCACAATTCCTACTTGGTCTGCCGTTGGTCTCCTTCAATGGCACTTGAACATGGGCACGTTAGCTCGACCGAACGACATGATTTGCCTTCGCATTGCCTACCTCTCCAAGAACAAACGCGATCAGAGTCTTGACAAACTCCTCCTGCTGGTCGAGATGCACAGCATGTCCAGCGTTTGCGATGCGTGCGACCTTCATGTTCTTAAAGTGCGGAGCAAAGGTTCTTACCGTTCCTTCTCCATCCAATTGTTCGTCATCACCTGCAGCGATCACCAAAAGGGGCAGGCCGTTGCGTCCCGCCTCCAGCAACTTCGATCCATCTTGCGGACGGCCCAGTGCGAAGCGACAGTCGGCGGGCGTCATGAAGACGCCGGATCCCATCCAAGAGAACTTGGTCTTCCAAGGGACGGAGCGGTGGTCTTTGAAGAGCGTCTCCATAAATTTGATGCGGGTGTTGATGGAATCAACGACTTCGCCATCGGTTGAGACTGCAGTAAGCAATCCTCTGAGGTCGGGCCTTCCGGTACCTTCGACGACGGATGGCTCAAGGTACGGAACAGCGCACATATACACCAGCCCGGAGAGCGGAATAGGGTCAAGGTAGGTACAGATGTCGGCGCCAGTGCTCCCTGAGAACTGTCAATAAGCGATGGCCTTCGACGCTCGAGAGGGTGCTGCACCTCCAAGACTCCTGCGTACATCGACGAGGTGAGTATTTCTGCCTGAGTCAAGGTAAATCTACCGACTGACCATCCGCAGAACACAGGTCTTCTTAGGTTGAAGGCTTCTATGACAGTCTTGAAGTCGTCGGCATACAACGACGACGCGTGACCCTCCATTGTTTGCGGCTTCCCACTTCGTCCATGGCTGCGTACGTCGTAACGGACCTGTAAACCAATATATTCACTCAGCACTCGCCGAATGAGTAGACGCGAACGTATATACCAGGTAAAGTTTGTCCAGTAACTTCTGATCTTCGAATAGATTATCAAACGATTCACCAGACAGCAAGAAACCGTGCACGAAGACCACACTGGGCTTTGATGGGTCTCCGGTGGCTTCTGCGTAGATGAGAGTTCCGTCGGTAGACTTGAGCTCCTTAACCATGGTGGAATATGCCATATCACCTTGCTCTTAGTCTTGTTAGCTGCGCTAACCCTCCCATTTTTAAAGGGCATTGTCTTTTATAGGCAAAATACATTTTCGATGCTGACTGTTATCATTTCCGAGGACCTCCTTTGCAGTCGCATCAAAAATGAACACCGCCCCAGATAACCTGCTCCCTCCAAGTTGGTTTCATAACAGTGTGAGATCTACAACTGATTCTATGGGAAGTGAGCTGTCGCCTTGTGTGTACAGGTTGCCGCAATCTAGTTCTCCTTTGATAGCAGCCTCAGGTCACATACCGACGGAATGGTAAGTACGAAGTCCGCTGGTGGCGGAATCAGAAGCGTTTATCATCATTTCTCACTATTTTTATCACAGCTTTCCACCACGCTGGAGCTTCCAATGTAACCCAGGAGTTCGATATTTCAATGATCGTTGAAGAGGACCTGGATTGATGTCAGATGGGAACTTATCTCAACGGGGAACTCGGTGTTTTCCATTTACAGCAGGAAACTAAACACCAGTCCAAGTGAATGTTATATTGTAAGACATTTCCTGACACTTTTAACCTATTCAGCGTCGTGGCGTTGGTCTCAAGTCAATATTTTGGTCCTCATACCGTAGCTGTAAATTGACCTCACACCTTGCGGACGTTGCATATGGCTCCTCGGAGATCTCGGCTCCTGGCAATGCAGTTCATTCCATAGACTGAAATTATATCATAGTAATTACGGGGTAGCTGGTACGCCGTAAACCCGACGAAGAGAGAAGGTGATCCATGCGTAGGTGTTACCGAGTGCCCAAGTGATTGGATTGGCGTGACTGCAGCGCTACACCTCAGAAACTTTGGCATCTGAAACTCCTTCAGATAACCGCTGCGAGTAGCCCTCCTGTGGAAGTTTGACCTGGTGCTCCGAGAACGTCTCCATAGTATACTCGACACCTATGTCGATAACAGGGGTCAGTGGATCATGCGGCCGCCTTCGCCTGGTGGGGCGGATAGGAATGGAACCAAATGTGACGATCGATCTGGAGCCCGAACTCGACGAATTCTGGTTGTCGGTCCCGATGCGAGAACAGAACGCCACAAGCACGCTTAAGCTGGCAACTATGAGCGTGATCGACATCTATAAACGCGAATTTAAGTGATTGTATCAGTGGAAACAAACCCTGATAATTACCTCTACGACTGCGGCGAAGATCTCGTCGACTCCCCCATATTTCAAGAGATAGTATATGTGCACCAAGCTGACAGCGGTAGTGATGGACGTAGACATGAATACGGCAATGAGGCGAATTTTCTGAGAGGTTGGAAGATTGACTCTGTAAACCATACGTATAGGCGTGACAACCAAAAGGAAATCCGAGATCACAATAGCTAAGCATGACATTATGAGCATGCGAATTTGAACGCGCATGGCTAGCGAGACACATACTGATAGTCTGCGCAATAGCGACGTCTTCCCCAAGGTTGCACTGGGGAACCAAAGCCTGCTTCCAAGCTGTGTTGCGCTCGCATTCCCCAACCACTTGAAACACCAAGGCAGTCAAGACGATACTGAATGCACTGGCAATTCCGAGGAGAACACGACGTTCAGTCTTAGCCACTGAGATTCGCACAACAGTAAGCATGATGGATATCCTCGAGAACCAGATAACTCCGTAGAACGATTCGGCAGCCCTGTTATCATTACTGTTTGAGCGCCTTGACAAATAAACCCATAGCTTACATGTAGTACGCAGCGACCATCAAACCGTTGGAGTGATCCTCTGTGGATGCGTTTTAATCACTGGTTTGTCCGAAAGTAATAAAACGGTATACATACGAGGTTCGTATCGAATCTCAGTGAATATGATTTGAAGGAACTGAATAACCATGGCGAAGGCTATCGCAGCATCATCCCACCATAGCCGCCTACCTAGAGCGCGGATAGTGAGGCGACATATAGTAACGATGATGGAGAGAATAGGGAGCGCCAACGCAACCGCTAGTTTTCACAGTAAACCTTCGCGTTTTACTTTTGTTGACCAAGCGTTGAGACTTACCTTTAACTGTTTGGTCGGTCAGTGCCATAAGAACGGCTTGGCAATGGTGGCGTTCAAGTGAGTTCTGCGAACTAGAGTGTCCGCTCGTGTAGGACAGCCAATATATGATGATCGCTGTGTTCTATAACAAGCGTAGGCGAAGACACGTGCAGGCGGGATTATGATTTCCCGCAGATGTGAGCTCCCTGCATAAGTGATAGCAGAAAATAGTCCAGACGTACCACCGCTAGACCCGGGGTCCATGTTGCCGGCTGATCAAGCGTCCTAAGAGTCGAAGACGACGACGTGATATTCGAAGTCCACATCCGGTACCGTGACTTCATTATTGAAAATCAAACAAGCGCGTGAGTAACCAGGACCTATTTTCCTTGGGATGTGACGAAACCCTTCTCGCCTGTATCAAACCTTACCCACGAGCACTTGCTGAACTTTCTTGTCATGCCTCTCCCACTCCCAGTATATCTGCGCATACGAGCTGTTTGCGACCGCAATAACGACTCCACGCCTGCAAACAGGGATATAACGCCCTCGAACCGCCCAGCGCGAGCTTGGGGTCAGCAATGTCCCGTTAACACGATCATATGAGTTTAGAATAAACTTCACCGTGTCTCGCAGTTCATGTACCCGTCTGGTCATCGCATGCAATATGAGGCTGTCCATGGGTTAGCCTAGCAAACGTTGGTAAGTGCGAAGACTTAGCGTGTAAACTTGATGGTATCTCCAGCGCTAGCGCTAGCGCTGATGCATGATGCAGGCCGACCGCCGAGGTGCCGTATTTACATCCCAGGAATATTGGAAGACGCGTTTCTGTGGAAAAAGGAAAGAGGAGATGATGTGGACCCTTCTGAAAGATCAACAAAGACACAGGTTACAGCACGAATTGGGTCTCGGCGAGCAAAGATTGGATGAAGCCCGTTTCTTCTGGCCGATAAACCGGGAAATCGAACACATATTCTGAAGGAAGACCGAGAAAGGCGGAATGACAACAGTTGATACCTGACATCTATCACAAATGAACGTACTCTAGTTCATTTTCTTTTACTGACCTTAGCCCGATCGCTCCAAATCCCTTTAGAACTGTCTGCCACTTCCGCGCATAGCGATGAGGTCAAAACCGCGGGGATATCGTTTCTTATCCAGTAGTAATGTCACGCCAGCTTCCTCTTCAGAGACCAGTGCAACACCATGTGAAGCAATCTTTAATTATGCCATAGTCTCCTGCCAACAGGAATTTCCGCCAGGCTGTGAACACTTGTGACGCGAGGTGAGGCCTCAGAAGAGCTGCAATAAGCAAGGGAGGTCATGACAAACATATCCAGCAAAGCTCTTAAACGCCGCAAGTGACGGGGCCAAAACCTTGTCCACAATGAGCCCAAGTCTAGCGTGCGTATTGTCGAGGGCGCGCCCACGGCTCTGAGGATATCTAGAAATAGGCGTGCCAATCACGAGGCAGACCACGGCATGGGAGGTGCCCGCCTCGCAACGTGACTCGTCGATGATGGAAATAATAGCTCAGCTGTCCTCCATGTCAGTGAGTTGAAACGGACATCCAAAGGGTAAGATGAATAAGATGATCTGAAATACACACAAAAAATCCACGAGACCAAAAAACTACCGCCGCTCCCTGACCTTGAGCCAAACCACACCAACGACTCCAATCGCGAACCCAACGATGAACGCAAACAGTACAAGCACATCGCGGTAGTAGTTGTTCACGCCAAATCCGAACAACTGCCACAAGGAATTGAGACGGTGGTTACCAAAGACATTGTGAGACGAGAGTAAAAGGAAAAGAGAAATACTAAAGGGACGCACCAGCTCCATAATCAGCGTCGCAGACACATCCACCGGCACACCCTGCAGCGTATCCTGGATCATCAGCCCCGAGCCCACCTCGTTCACCGACAGCGCCTCGAGGGTATACTACAATGAACGCGTCAACACCTCAAAAAGGCCAATCAATTATCAACGGTAGGGTTGAACGCACCTTGAGCGGACAGAGCCACTGCAGCCACCGCAGCACGGGCGGAATCGACGTGAGGTGGACAAAGAATCCCGCATACGTCATCTGGTACAGCGCGGAGAGCGCCGAGATCAGGATGGCAATGCCGCCGTTGTAGAAGAGAGTGCCGAGCAGGAAGTTCTGCCGGGGCGTTAGCACGAGAACACACTGTAAGAAACCTAGGAGATAGAACGTACAAAAAGCGTCATGACGAGCGTATACAATACGAGAATGAAAAGGAACTTGAAGAAATGCGCCGCATCGTGCGCAAGGCCGGCCATCCAGTAAGTTCTGTGTAGTGTAGGCGGTGGACGACATCAGCACGCAACCCCGTGAGGCACAAGGCATTGGCGGTTTACTTACACAGCAGACACGATGATCGTCGGGATAATCCGCAGCGGGACGACATCGAACAGGAAACGAGAGAGCAGCCACGCGGTCGGGCTGTAGTACGAGTTCGAGCGCTCGCGCAGGAAGAGCGGGCGGATCTCGACGATGTTGTACAGCGCGCTGAGGGACGAAAACGCGACGAGTGCGCCCTGCAACCGATATCGTCAACACTGAAAACCGGAGAAGGAAGGAATGCAAGGAACATACGAGGAAAAACAGACATCCAACGCGAGACTGGAACCCCGCAATCGTGATGCCGGTTTGGTAGTACAGCCCGCCTACATATGCGCCTTCAGCCTCTGATCGGCTTGATAAAAGAAACGGTACCACGCACCGCAGAAAACACCCAACACAGCAGCGACGAGGACATGCGTCAAAAACAACGTCTTGTCCCTGTCCTTCCACGTCAGCCCGCCCTCGAAGCTCACGTCAGCTCAAACGGACCAGAAACTCACCTGCGCAGGATCTTCCACTCCCGCCCACACAGCACCTCAAGCTGCGTCAAAAACGTCGCCGCATACTTGCCCCTCCTCCTCCTCACCCTCTTGCGCACGCCCGCGGGCGACACCCCCGCCTCGATATCTCCATCCGCCTTCTCGTCCGTCCCCTTCCCATCCTCCCCCTTCTCGCCCTTTACACCGCAGAGCGAGCCCGAGCTCCTATTCCCGTTACCCACGCTAGGGCTGGAGTTGCCGGTGGCGTTGATGTCGGTGGTAGTGGCAGCAGCGCCAAAGAGCCCGACCGGTGGATCCGACGCGATCTCGAGCAGATAGTCCGCGACGTTGTACCCCTCCTGGTACGGCTGCACGGGCACACCCTGCGTCTCGCGCACATGCGCAAAGTGCCGGAGGGGCGCAAACGCGCCGCGGCCGGCGTAGAGCGCGCGGCCGTGCGCGAGGAGCATGATCTGGTCGAACTTCTGGTAGAGCTGCGAGCTAGTTCATCGCGATATATCACACCCAGATCAGCATCGGCATAAAAAATAAAAATAAGAACAAGCACGCACCTAGGCTGATGCAAACTACACACAACCGCCACCGGATTCCTCTCGTCCCCCGCGACGCCCTTCAACACGCTCACGACGCGCATCGCGCTCACCGAGTCCAGCCCGCTCGTCGGCTCGTCGAGCACCAACACATCCGGGCACCCGACGAGCTCCAGCCCGATCGACACCCTCCGCGCCTCGCCGCCCGATATCCCGCGCCCCGCCCCGCCGCCCCCGCCCGAACCAGACGTCGTGCCGATGCGCGTGTCAGCGACGGCGCCGAGGCCAAGGCGTTCGATGACGCCCTCGACCAGCGCGCGTTTTTGCGCACCCGGGAGCGACTCGGGCAGGCGCAGCGCGGCAGCGAAGGCGAGCGCTTCGCGCACGGTGAGCATGGGAGGGAGGGTGTCGTGTTGCGGGACGAATGCGATGTGTGGGGCGCCGTCGGATTCTCCAGCAGTGCCGGGGGTGTGGGAAGGGAATGCGATCGTGCCTGAGGAGACGCCGGATTTGTGTTTGCCAGCGAGGAGCTCGACGAGGGTGGTTTTGCCGGCGCCTGCGCACGCGCGGACGATGAGCTGTTACTAGTACTATGGCGGAGGATAGAAAAAACTGAGACGCACCGCTAGGCCCAAGGATGGCCATCATCTGCCCAGGCTCGACCGAGCCGCTGACGTTGTCCAGGATCGTCCGCTCGTTTCCGCCATCGCCCATCGCACGCGTACGCCTCCTCCGCAGGCCCGCGAACGCAGGCCCGCCAACGGGCTGTACGAAATACGACACATCGCGCCAGCTCACCGCGATGTTCCCTGACCTCTCCGTCTCCTCGCCTGCGCCCACTTTCCTCGCTTTGCGCTGGACGATCCACCCCCAAGCGATCCCCGCGAGCCCGAGCGCAACCAACCCAGCGACAACCGCCAAACCGGCAATAACACCCCCGCCCAGCTGCCGCCCGCCACCCCCTCCACTGCTGGAGTCGCTACTGCTGCTCGTGTCTATGACGTCCTGCGTGACGCACTCTCCGTATTTGCAGTTCTGCATGCTGAGCCCGTTCGCACCAAAAAGGTTCTGCAGCACACTCTGCTTGAAGTAGCACGTGCCGTCGGTGCCGCACTCGATCGTGAGTGTGCCGCCGAGGTCGTTGATCGTCGACGTAAGGTTCGTGATGGGCACTGCGCCGCAGAAAGAGGTGTTGGTGATACAGGTGCATTGCAGGTTTTGGCATGTCCATGTGTTGGTTGACGAGCTATCTGATGAAGAAGAGGAAGAGGATTGGGATTGGGATTGGGTGCAGGGGGAGGCGGAGCAGTAAAACTGCTCGACGCCGGCGTAGAAGAGCTGGGCGAAGACCGAGGAAGTGGAGGAGCCGCCTTGGGGGTTGAGGGTTGTACCGGATGCGTTGGAGACAGGGGACAGGGAGGCGTTGAGGGTCCGCAGGATGTTCAGTGTAGATTGGAGGGGGTATATTGCTTGCAGTGTGGGATTCTACGGCTGTCGTCAGAACGAGTTTTATGTAGCACGGATCGCACACGCACATTGACATCGCAGCTCAGCTCCCCAGCAGCATACACCTGTGGCGAACTGCTGCACACCATCGTCTCGTTCAGTCCTACACCGCTCATCCCATCGCTGCTCGAACTCGAGCTACCTCCAATCTTGGAAGACCCACTCGAGCACGCATTCGCGCTCGTGCACACATTGCAGCCCTCGCCTGTCCATCCATCCACACACGAGCAATCCGACGCGGTGAGGTTCGAGAATCCGCCATTAGACGCTGGAGCAAGCGAGCGCGAAGATCCATCAAAGATGGTACCACCGCAGGCTGATTGAGCACAGGTCGCACCACCGAAGCCCGGGGGACAGAGACAGGCAGAGGAGTTGGACGGGTCTTGGAAACCGTAGTTGGAGCAGGACTGGGCGCTGGCGAGAAGTGGTCCGAGCGCGAGAGCCACGATCGCAAGACTTGTCCTAGCAGTTAGTGACCTGCCAGTGGTCCTTTGTGAGACCATGGTGGGTCGCAGGAGCAAAGAACAAGCTCGACACGGTATGTTATGTACTTGGAAGCGAACAGAGTGTGAATTCAGAATTGGATGGTCCCACTTTCGGGCCTCGACACGGACCCTTTTCACGCGTCAATAAATGTGGGGGAGGCGGAGATAACCCGGTCCGGATATGTTCTCGGCTCTTTCCGGCTGTATCTGACAAAGCTCCCCTCCGCGTCCCGGTGCCCGAGCTCCCACTGGCAGAGCACGCCATCCGTCCCGTCCGTTTTCTACCTCTCGTCTCTTCACCCTCTTTCTACACCTTTCCTTCTCTTCTCTTCCTCGTAACCATGTTCGAATCGGTGCGTGCTGCTCTCTTGCAGCCTGAATGTTCTCGCGAGCTTACCCGGCGATCAGGTCACGTCCTGGATTTGGCCCAAGAAGGAGGAGAAGTACGACCCAACGAACCCGAAGATGAACCCGCTCAACCCCCAGGGCCTCAAGCCGTCAGTGTACTCTACCTCGCACTAACCTCGACGTTGACACGTCTCTCCTTAACAGATGCTGCGCCTGCCCAGACACCAAGGCTGCACGCGACAAGTGTTTCCTCGAGTCGGGAGGCAACGAAGGACAATGTGCCGACCTCGTCCGTGCGCACGTTGAATGCATGCGTGGCCTCGGATTCAAGGTCTAAGAAGCTTCATCTCCTCCGCTGCGTTGGGTCAGAGTTGCTGGGCGCGAGACGCCGTCGGGCAAGTTGCCGTCACCGACGGCTAGAGCTGCATATATGTGAGTCGCAACCAGCGAAGTCCTGGCATGTGCTTAACATCTCAACCGTTCTCACAGATACGCACTATCTACACTAGACGCATGTCGTAACTTATTCACTCAGAGATAATGCATCGTCACCCCCATTCACTACACACGTCGCCGTTTATGTTCATCCGATCCTACATGCACAGGGCTCATGGCTTAACGCGCCGAACATTCCATGTACCAAGCCTTGCCTGCACTGCAGACACCCCTTCTACGAGCCAATTAGCTGGTGCTAGGGTCCGGCCTCTCCTATTCATTCGGCCTCAAGTGCGACTCGAGTTACCTCAGTATGACTAATATCACTAGAGCCTGCAGCCGTGGTGAAGAAGCAGCAACAACCAAATTACCGGGTTAACTAACCCTAAACAGTGCGAGTACAGTGTAACAACAGCCAAGACCCTAAAAGCGCCACTAGCCCCGACACGGTATGTACTACGCGTCCATGAATCAACAGAGTCCCAAAAGATGATATGTACTAATCAAGTCCGTGCGTGCAGAGTCCGTATGTGATTTTGTGCGTGTATCTGAGTGTCCATGGCACGAAGCCCACCATTATACCCACCAAAGCCCGTGTCAAACTGCAAGAAGGAAAAGCATCGTCAGCATCCATTCGCTCAAGCTTAATTCACCCTGCGACATACCATGAAAGCAAAAAAAAAAAACCCTCGACCGCTCAGCGCTCAGCATCAGAAGCCGCAGTTCGACGAGTCGACCTGCGTCGCAGTCGCACTGATCCGTCCAAACGCCTCCGCATTCCCGTCCGTAAGATTGTTCATCGTCGCCTCGCTCAGCACGAACCCGTCCCGGCCCACATCGACGCCCGTGACATACACCGTCGCGTTGATGTCGCCCGCGGCGTACGACAGCTCCCAGCAGCTCCCGCACGCCGCGCTGTTCCACCCCGTGATGGCGGGCACGCCCGCGACGTTGGGGAAGTTGGGCACGTTGGCGAACGTGGGCCACTTGGACGCGAGCCCGTTGGATCCGTCTGAGCATGCGACGGTCGACATGGAGCCGGAGCCGCTGTCGTATGTGTTGTCGTATGAGACGGATTGGGTGGACTGTGCGAACGCGGGAGCAGCAATGGCGGCGAGGGCGAGGATGGTGGAGGTGGAGGCGAACATGATGATTATGGTTATGGTGTTAGAGAGAATAAGGCGCGAAGAGAGAGGGGAGATGCGAGAGAGAAAGAAGAAAGGATGAGACGTTGACTAAAGAGCTGGCGGGGTGGGATGAGGACTCTGGGGCTTGTGAGCTCTGGCTTTATACCTCTCGTGAGATGAAGCCCCTCCCTGGCACATCGGACCTCTCCAGATTCCAGACTCCAGCCTCAGTCGTAGACCTCCGTGGACTCTTCACAGGTCTACACGGAGATGATGGTCCGAGCATACCATGTACAGTATTACTCCTACTGCCTTGCTACTGCCGTCAGATCGATCGCAGGTTCCAGGCTTCTCGGGCATGAAGCACCGCCTTGAACTGTAGAATCACGTCCTCGAGGGTTTCTCCTCTCCCGCGGATCCCAACGAAAAAGGAGAAACCGCCCTCTTAGTCAGGCCAACACACCATCGAAAGCAATGCAAATGGCTTCAAGTGAGTATCCAGGCACAAGCACAAAGTACCGCTCCGCACGCGACTTTGAACAGCGCGACGCGTCGCTCTCATTCGGATGGATCCTGACATTGCTTGAACTCGGATCAACAGCGACAGCCCCGCACCTCGACGGGCTTCCCTACCCGCCTGCCATAGCCTGCCATGTGCAGATCCTCCTCAAATCAGCCCCCGCCTCCGATTCACTGTCGACAATTAATGGACATGCCTGCATTGTGGCTGCGTGCATCAGACGGACGCGGCCATCCAAGCCCGCGTTCGAACTTGAAGAGGTCGAATGTTCTCCCGGGCTCAACGGCGACGGCCATGAAACTGAAAGGCATCTGTCATCGATCGATAGAGCAGTGCTTGGTATGTATATGCATGTATGTATGAAGTTCTCGTGAAATCATGAAACCGATGCTTGAATTGAAGGCCTGAAGCCTGACGCATCAGACTCGGAAGTCTAGACCACCTCAAGGCTGATGCATATGGCAGATTGCGTCCACACGCTCTGTCAGCGGACGTGGGGTGCCCGAGCCGGTGTCGGGAATGTCGGGATCGTCGGGAAATCTTGGAACGCGGTTCTCGATCTTCACATCGTACGGGCTCGAAACTTGCTCGAAACACCAGCTGTCTCAGCTCGGTGTGTTGTCGGCCGGTGTGTAGCTCGCCGGAACTCGACTAGAAGAGTCCCAGCTGCGAAGCTCCGGTGTGAACGAGAAGACGCGACGCTGAACTTCGCGAGCGTCTATGGCATCATGTGGCGTAGCTTTGCACATGCTTTGGCCGCCGGCATCTCGTCTCGTGCCCTCATCTCGCTACTTGAAACCAGTTATCACCGTGCTTTGGGCCGCAGGAATAGCTCGTCAAGTCATGATCGATAAGTATAACTTGAAGATTGGTTTCAACTAGCGTCAATATATTCCTAGCAGAACGTTCGACACTGTGCGCTGGGCGAGACTGGGCGTCTAATACTGAGCTGTCAGAGATCTGACCTCAGTATCGGAACTAGCACCCCGTCTACCGCGTCTTCAGGCACGCCCCGTTGGTCGAACAGACACTGGCCAAGCTACTGGCTTGGAACTTCGCGGAATGTCCACGAACGCGGTGCCCTCTGCCCGCTGTGGGCCAAAAGTGCCGCGCCATACGGCGGCACCGCTCGGGCCATTTTCTCCGTTGACGTCCAATGGACATCTGTACAGGGTCTTCCAAGGTCTGCTGAGAGAGGCTGAGAGTGTTGAAGGGTCCGATGACCCAGGGAGAGACGCGGACCGAGTGCTCGAGAGGGTATAAAACCAGAGCTTTGCGAGCACTAGAGGTCCTCATCCCGTCAGCTCTTCAGCTTTCGCCTCCCATCACACCTCCCTTTCACGACCTTCCGCTTCCGCTTCCACTTCACCGCAATAACCATGTACGCCTCCTCTGCCCTTCTCGCTCTCCTCGCCATCGCTGCTCCCGCCCTCGCCATCCCTACCACCCTCGCCCGCGACACCCAATCCGTCTCATACGACAACACCTACGACGACGGCTCGCAGTCGATGGACACCGTCGCGTGCTCCGACGGCGTATACGGCCTCGCATCCAAATGGGCCACATTCGCCGACGTGCCCAACTTCCCGTACATCGCCGGCGTGCCCGCCATCACCGGCTGGGACAGCGCGCAGTGCGGCACGTGCTGGCAGCTCACGTACGCCGCGGGCGACATCAACGAGTCGATCTACGTGACCGGCGTCGACGTGGGCCGGGACGGCTTCAACCTGAGCGAGGAGGCGATGAACGGGCTCACGGACGGGAACGCGGAGGCGTTTGGGCGCGTTAGTGCGACTGCGACGCAGGTCGCTACGTCCAATTGCGGCTTCTGAGCGCGGCTTGGGAGGGCTGTTTCATGGTATGTCTGGGCGTGCTGGAACGAAGAACGACAAACTCAATTGACCATGATGTTGTTTCAGATATAACACGAACTTGATGGACAACTGGCCTCGCGCCACGGACACTTGACACCACTTACACAAAAGTTACATCTGGACTCTGCATACAAGGACTTTTTTTAGTACATAGCATTTGTGGGACTCTGTTATTGATTCATGGACACAAAGTACATACCATTGTCGACACTGTTGTTGTTTTTAGGTGTACTCGACTAGTTTTGGGTTATACTTCAGGGCGTAGTACTTGCGAGCTTTAGTGTTGTAATCGATCGTCGGGTGTTATCTTCATACAGTTTCCAGGAGAGTGAATATCGAGGGTTGTCACTATCAGATGCTCGTGGATCATGCATGTCTCTGAGGCTGCCTCGGATTGAACAATGTTGTAAAGGGTGCATGAGCCAGGAGCCTCGCGTCCCCCAAGACCGTTACATCTAGTCACACTATCACGCGTTAGCTTTCTTGTGACACCGTGACTTGGCTCCACCCCATCTTGCACTCTTCTTCCTCTTCCTCGTGTCTCCAGGATGCTACGATCATTCATACATCGAAAAAAAAACTACCTTGGCTTCCTGCTGAATGAGCCAGCCACCTCGTGCATGCCTTTCAGAATCCGACTTGGCATCTGTGTCTTGGGCATGTTCACTCTCTTTCGCTCTTCCTTGTGATTGCCGGGGGGCGCGTTCTGCGCGAGGTTCTCGGTCCTTTGACTCTTCTCTAACGCAACTCGAACGGTTGGCAGGCATTTTGTAGGAATGTCAAGTCCCCTACTGCATTCCCTGCTGCTTTTAATGTTGTGTATATGCTCAAGTGGTGCTATGGCATCCCGTCGAGCTCATTTCATATGATCTAGACTTTGGCCTGCGATCGTGGCCCAGCTTGCTGTCTGACGCTATAAATGCTCACTTGACCACCTCATCGACCTCATCAGCTTCCTCGAGCTCCCTCAAGCCTCTTAAACGCATCTCGCTGAGCATACGTCGAATCGCTCTCCCCCATAACCATGCTCGCCCACCTCTCCCTCATCGCTCTCTCTGCCCTTACCCTCCCCACCCTCGCCCAAACCCCTGTCTCAGTCGGTTACGACACCACATTCGACAACGGCTCCGCCTCCCTCTCCACCGTCGCCTGCTCCACGGGCACATACGGCCTCGAGACCGCTGGCTACACCACTTTCGGCTCGCTCCCCTCCTTCCCCAACATAAGCGCCGCGCCCGCCGTGACGGGCTACGACTCGCCCGCGTGCGGCTCGTGCTGGCAGCTCTCGTACGCGGTGCCCGCGCGCAATGCGACGCTGTCCGTGTACGTCACGGCCGTCGACGTCGGCCGCGATGGGTTCGTTGCGTCCCAGGCGGCACTGGATGCACTTACGGGCGGGCTGGCGCAGGAGCTGGGAAGGGTCACGGCTAATGCGACGCAGGTCGCGGCGTCGAACTGCGGGCTCTGAGATATGGCGTGAATGTAGGCGCCTTTTTAAATAATGAGACTTTGCTTCCTTTCTGACCTTGATTTGAAGGGAGCAGGTTGTGGATCATTGCTTGCATCCGGATTTTACAATGCGGACTCTGTTTTCTTCTCTGGACATTGTTTTCGTGTATGATTGCTACTGCACTGGGACGCTTGGGCTACAATAGTTTCAATGTTAATACGGGTTTTTGTGTTTTGTTACGGTGGTATGCTCACGCAATACTGCTTGAGTATCCTCAGCCATATTTGTTTTCGACAAGGCCTTGGCTAAGATTAGCTGTACGGGTAGGCGCTCACTGTGCCGTACAAGGGCAAGTGCAGCGCAGAGGAGATTCCCGCGCACTTCGCTGGGTGGGACGCGCAGGACAGCGCGCGCGAGGAGATCCTCGGCGCATGAATCTGCAGTGCTGCTCACGGAGGGCGAGTGCGTTGCGGATAAGCCGCCGAAGCAAGCAGGAAAGAAGGCGTACCGCATTAAGGAGGGAGATGTCGATGGCAACTGGTTGATATATCCCGCAAGGATGTCGACCATTTTATGGTGGAAAAGGTCGTGAAGAACTAGGATGAACACTTGAGCATTGTTTCTCGAGTATGCCCTGTAGTCGTCTCTTTTCTGCTTCACTACATCTGCCTTAAGTGTATTTATTCACCTTAATGTACAACATCTTACGAAATCGCTGCGTCCGTACCGTATTCGGACATGAATGTACTACCCCATCACTGCCCACCCCGTATCGCTTCCTCGGCCGTCTTCCACTTGTGTCCCTCCCACAGTCCATTCGAAAGCGCCCCGAGTCCCAAGTCTCTCCCCTGAACTGGATCCCAAGTCGCCCGGCTCCTGCCAGAGTTCATCTCTTCCAGCAAGTGCTTCCTCCAGACTCTGAGACCATCGGGCCCAACGTCTGGGGGAATGTCGCTGACATGCTCAACCGGCACCGACTTGATTCTGCTGTACAGGTAGGCGAGATCAGGAAGCGTCATGCGCTTGCCCTCGATGCGGAGAGTTGTGTCTTGCAGCTCAGCGGGCGGGAGTGTTGTAAGGACGTGGGCTAGGAAGCCTACGAGAGAGCATCACATGCGATTAAGCTGTCGAAGCAAGTGGTTGCGAGAGGTTTATACGCACCGCCCACGTCAGCGAGAGAAGTGATGGAGAACGGCAGCGGAGGTCCGTGCCCTTCCAGAGGGTCGAGCACCAGGAAGGTGCCTCGCTGCACTGAACCTAACATCGGGATGAATTCTGCGAATAGGCCGTTCTGCACGAGTCAATCAGGGGGGTTTCGAGAAGGGGCGATACACTAACTCACGTAGACGCGCAAAGTAGGCAGTCCGATCGACTTTGCGTATACTGCCCATTCAATCGCAAGTCAATATCACACGCGATTGGGCACGTCGGTCGACAAGTCTATCCCATAGTGCTCACTCGGGACGTTGGCCTTTGCCAAGTGGTGCACATTCGTAACACCCTCCGTCGGCAGCCCAAACTCGGAGGGCACGAACAGCCGTACCCCCGCCTGTTTCGCCGCGTCGATGAGGGCGTGCTGCGATGCGGTCCCGGCGGATCCGACCGCAGAGATGAGGACCTCGATACCAAGTTTCTTTAGAACGACAGAGACGGCGTTGATGTCTGTGGGGTCTGCGCGCTCAACCTCGAGGTTTGGGTGGGCGGGGAAGGAAGTGGTGGAGTCCGGTCGGGTGAGGACGGTGACTTCGGTGGTACCAGTTGCAAGCAGAGCCTATGACATTAAGTCACCGGGATGTGTATCGAGCTCAACTGACATGTCAGATAGTGGGACGTACCTCAAGGACCGGTTTGCCTACGGCGCCTCCGCCGCCGACGAGGGCGATCTTCTTGAATGGTGTAGTGCTCATTTTTTACGACCGTGATTGAAGCTGTGAGAGAGATAAGGATGATTGTGAGAGCATTATGCGATTCGCTTTAGTATGTGTAGCTGCGCTCATTTGAATATGTGTAAGCACAAGCTCGGTCACATCATCATGGCCTGTCATGGGGTGCACGAAGAGCTCCGTGGACTGGATGTGCAATGATTCAGAGCAATGCAAGAGATAGGTGCGTGAAAACATCCCTCATAGACCGTTAGAGTTCGCGCTCGGCCCCAACTCAGCTTGCTACTATAAGACGGCCGGCTACACCACCCTCAGCTTGCTCCTCTCCTTCCCCAACACCAGCGCCACGCCCGCGTCACGGGTTACGACGCGTCCGCATGTGGCTCGTGCTGGCACCTCTCGTACGTGGTGCCCACGCGCAACGCGACGCTGTCCGTGTATGTCACACCCATTGACCAAGCCGCAGTGGGTGTTCGTCGCGTCGCGGGCGGCCCTGGATGCGCTTGCGGGTGAGCTGGCGCAGGAGCTCGGCCGGGCCACAGCGAACGCGACTTAGGCAGTGACGGCGTCGAACTGGTAGGCGTCTGTTTCGATGATATAGGTTTGCGTCCGTTCTGACTTTGATGACGGAGCAGGTGGTGGATCACTCCTTGCATCCGGATCTTTACAGCGTGGATTTCGTTTTCTGTTGTCGTGTATGAGTGCTATTGCACTTGGAAAATCAGGCTAAAACGATTTCAATCTTAATGGGGCTTGTATGTTTTACCAGGGTGGTGTGCTCACACAACGCCGTTCAATCAACCACCTTGCTTGTCGACAAGAGCTTAGCTGCGTTATCTACTCAACATCCAGGGTATCAAAGTGGAAACATTCACGCCTGTCTCCGCCTTTGTACGTTCGCCATCGTGTGTTCCACCAAGGCTAAATGCCAACTATATGTAACTTCCGATTTACCGAACGACCCGGGAATGCGACTGTCGGCCATTGGTCATGTCAGTGAGTGCAGCCACCGAACCTTCTCTCTGGCAAACAGCTCAGTCAGCAACATCTTATGAAGAATAAAGTACTAATCACCCAATGACCGGGCAAATACAGGCAATGTCCTATAAAGGACCTCTATGGATTCTGTAAGAGCATATAAGTACAACCTAAGTACAACCTCGCATCCCAGATCAGGCACACATCTCACCCATTTGCATTCACGCTAATAGTCGCCCGCAATGTCTACATTCACAAAGATCGCACTCGTTGGCGCCGGAGGAGCTGTCGGCAAGCCCATGCTCGATGTACGTATCTTCAACGAACTGGCATCCCGGAACTGACCTAGCTAACCGCTTCAGAGCCTCCTCGCAGGCGGTGTTGCCAAAGTCGTCGTGCTTTCTCGGCCGGAATCGACGACCACATTCCCGCCGCACTCGAGCCTGACCGTGGAGAAAGTGAACTACGACGACGTCAATGCGATTGCGGCCACCCTAAGGAAACACTCCGTCGAGGTGCTGATTTCAGCGGTCAACAACGACGGCGTCGAGGCACAGATCGTGCTCGCCGATGCAGCGAAGCAGGCTGGTGTGCAGCTGTTTGTGCCCTCTGAGTTTGGGATGCCCACTGAGGGCGTGACGGAGGGGCTTCTGGCACTGAAGTCGGAGGTTGCTGGTGAGTCACGTTTGCAGGTAACCGTGACACGCCTTTAGATGTGGCGTTAACATGCTGCATGCCTAGAATATTCCAAGTCAATTGGGCTCCCTGTCGCCCGCGTCTACGTGAGTCTACTCGATGTGGCGCGTACTATTGATAGACGTCTGACTATGTTGTGCTTTTCAGACGGGACTTCTTACAGAATACACCGAGTGGGTGGGCTCGATGCCAGAAAAGGGGAAGTTCTTTGTCCTGGGCTCCGGCGACAAAGAGTTCAGCTTGACCTCGCGCTCCGATACCGGAGGTGCGTTACATACCTTCCCCTATAGCCATTTCCATCCCTCTGACACTATACACCAACCACGTTAGGTTTCGTCGCCTACGCCGTGACCTCCCTCCCACCCGCCAAACTCCAGAACGCCACCTTCCGCCTGGAAGGCGACCGCGTCACCATCGCTGGGCTTGCCAGTCTGTTCCACGAGCTCAGATCGATAGATGTCGAGCGCGTAGACAAGTTCCCTGAGGACATGTCCTACGTCCAGCTTAAGACGGACCTAGTGGATCGATTCAACGTCGGGAAGGGCAGCGCAACTTATGACAGTGTTCAAGGAAAAGAACTGGGGCCGAGCGTGAAATCTAACAGTTTGTGGGAGGGGCATAAGTGGAGGACAGTTAGGGAGGTGATTGGTGCTAGTCAGTAGGTTAAACGAAGATGTAGCAGTGTGAAACGTATATTGTAATTGCTTACTAGCATGGAATACTTTGACTAAAGATCTGCCTAGCGTGCGGGGTAGTTAGGATGTATGTGTTTGAGCAAGTCAGTCTCGACATGATACAGGGATGTAAACTCATAACCAGTAAAGCTGTTGCGTATCCAGGGAGTACCGAGCCCTATTAGACGCGCGGGCTACAATACTTTTAATGTGCATGCCTGCTACTAGGTCTTATCAATGTGGTGTGATTTCTTCAGTTTAGTTTTCAATGCTTCGTTTGCTAAGTAATTACAATACAGATTTTACATGCTATGTCTTCATGCAGGCTACTGACCCGCACTCAGCACCTCCCTCGCCGTCTTCCACTTGTGACCCTCCCACAGACTGTTGGAGTTCGCGCTCGGGCCCAACTCTTTGCCCTGCACATTGTCGTAGCTCGTGCTGCCCTTCCCAACGTTGATCTGCCCCACAAGGTACGCCTTGACCTGGACGCCGGGAATGTCCTCGGGGAACTTGTCCACGCGCTCGACGGACACCGACTTGAGTTCCTGGAACAGGTTGGCGAGCCCGGCGAGAGTGAAGCGATCGCCTTCCAGGCGGAAGGTTGCGTTCTGGAGTTTATTGGGAGGTAATTTAGTCACTGCGTAGGCGACAAAGCCTGAGGCAGGCGTGTGGTGTCAAAGATTTGGAAATAGCCACAGAGGAAGGTATGTAACGCACCTCCAATATCGGGGAGCGCGGTCAAGCTGAACTCTTTGTCGCCCGGGTTCAGGAGCAGGAATTTTCCACTCTCCTGCACCGAGCCTACCCACGGGGCGTACTCCGCAAATAGTCCGGTCTGTAAAATGTGCATGCTTAGCCACCCGATGACGGTACGTGTTAAATTGAGTTTACTCACGTAGACGCGGGCGACAGGGAGCCCGATAGACTTGGAGTAGTCTATATTGGATCAGCTGAGCACTTCCATACACCGCCAGCTGTGGGAGCGAGCTCACCAGCGACCTTCGCCTTCAACGTCAAGAAACCCTCCGTCACGCCTTCGGTCGGAAAGCCAAACTCGGAGGGCACAAACAGCTGAACACCGGCCTGCTTCGCTGCGTCGGCGAGCACGGTCTGCCCCTCGAGTCCCCCAAAGCCGACCGTGGAGACCAGCACCTCGACAGAGTGCTTCTTCAGGGTGGTCGCGACGACGTTAACGTCGTCGTACTTCACTTTCTCCACGGTCAAGTTCGCGTGCGACGGGAACGTGTTCGTCGAGTCCGGCCGAGAGAGCACGACGACCTTGGCGACGCCGCCGGCGAGGAGGCTCTGGAGTACCAAGTGTTTGCGTCAGCGAGGTTTACAGGTGGTTAGTTGGAGAGTAGAGGCGTACGTCGAGGGTGGGTTTGCCGACGGCTCCACCAGCGCCAACAATTGCGATCTTGGTGTATGTAGCAGACATTGAGAATGAGTTTGGGTGTGAACGGGTGAGAGTTGTGTGTGTCTGGTCTGGGATACGAGGTCGTGCTTATATGTTCTTCCTGTGCACTGCGCCTAGACTAGACATTGCCTACTATTGTCCCGTCATTGAGTGATTCGTTCTCATAGGGGTTGGCTGACAGAGGTGTTCGGGGAGAAGGTACGGTGAGGGCATCCGTGACCAATGGCTTGACAGCTATTCCGAGAGCATTCCCGGGGCGCTCGGGGGTTCGGGAAAGTTGCCCCTACTTTAGGCAGGGAGATGTAGTTAGTGTTTAGCCTTCGGGGCGAACATGTAAAACCGGCTGACGTGCCTCGGTGGCACACGATATGACGAACAGAGCGTGCTTGTCTGAGGCATCGTCGCAACTCACCAAAAAGCGTCAACAGGCGTCAACGTCATGTCGAGTAGGTACCTCAGCTAAGGCCTTGTTGACGTGCGGTATGGCGGAGGATGATTAAACAGCATTGTGTGAGCGTGCAGATGTAGTCGGGATGTAGTGAGCAAATCTCAGAGCAAGTAAGCATCATAAAGATGCAGAACATTCTCAAATTTATTATTATTTTCTATAGTTTCCTATATAATAACTCGAGCCCGCGTCCTCGACATGGGATCGATGTCTCTCGCGCGCTCATGTCCTGCATCTTGCTCGATCTCAGTCCATGCTCGGTCAACCGACTCAACCGCCATGACATGCATGACAGGCCATGACGTGACCGATCTTGCGCTTACACAGCGACACGTATAAAACGGCTGTATAAAGGTGACTAGCTTGTGCTCACAACTATCAAGTGCTACTACAAGCTAACCCCCACCGCCCTTGATTTCTCACACTATCTCACAGCTTCATTCACGATCACACGCAATGAGCACCACACCATTCAAGAAGATCGCGCTCGTCGGCGGCGGAGGCGCCGTAGGCAAAGCGATCCTCGAGGTTTGTCCCACTGTCTGACACCCCAGTCGAGCCCGCTACATACCTCGATGACTTCACGCCATAGGCTCTGCTTGCGACTGGTACCACTGAAGTCATCGTCCTCACCCGACCGGACTCCACCACCTCCTTCCCCGCTCACTCAAACCTCAAGGTCGAGCGCGTAGACCCCACAGACATCAACGCCGTCTCTGTCGTTCTAAAGAAACACGGCATTGAGGTGCTCGTCTCGACGGTCGGACCTGCAGCGACCGCATCGCAGCACGCCCTCGTCGACGCAGCGAAGCAGGCGGGCGTGCGGCTATTCGTGCCCTCCGAGTTCGGAATGACAACGGAGGGCGTTAAGGATGCGCCGCGCGTAGCTGCGAAAGCTGAGGTCTCGAGTAAGCACTATAGGCCTGTCGATCCGTGCCCATTTGAGATTGACTGCATGGCGCAGGATACGCAAAGTCGATCGGACTGCCTACTCTGCGCGTTTACGTGAGTCAACGTATCATGCCTTCTCGAAATCATCCTGATCAATTCATGCAGAACGGCGCACTTGCAGAGTTCATCCCGATGTTAGGTTCGGTGCAGCGCGGCACCTTCCTGGTGCTCGACCCTCCAGAAGGGCACGGAGCTCCCTTGCCGTTCTCCATCACTTCTCTTGCTGACATGGGCGGTATGTCCCGACATTGCATATACACTGTGATATCTTAATTTTATGTGATGCTCTCTCTCAGGTTTCGTAGCCCACGTCCTCACAACACTCACACCCGCCCGACTGCAAGATACAACTCTCCGCATCGAGGGTGATCGTATGACGTTCCCAGATCTCGCCAACCTATACAGCAGGATCAAGTCGGTACCGGTCGAGCATGTCAGCGACCTTCCCACAGACGTTGGGACCGATGATTTCAGAGTCTGGAGGAAATACCTGTTGGAAGAAACCAACGCTGGACGGAGCCGGGTGACTTGGGATCCTGTTCAGGGGAGAGACCTGGGAGTTGAGGCGCTCGCGAATGGACTGTGGGAGGGACACAAGTGGAAGACGGCCGAGGAGGCGATACGTGATGGGCAGTAAGAAGACGTAATCAATGTTCAAACGCAGTACAGACGCAGCAAACACGTTCGATATGTACAGTATATCATAGTAAGATCAATAAATACACTTGAGGTTGAAGAGATGAAGTAGGAAAGTGAAGACGACAGAACCTACGCTCAATAAGCAATGCTCACCCGCTTCCCCTCCCACTCATCCCAGTTCTTGATCACTTTTTCCACCATGAAGTGTGCGACATCCTTACGCGAGATCGTCCAGCTGCTGTCAATGTCACCCTGCTTGACGCGGTACGCCTCCTTCCCGGGCTGCTTCTGCGGCTTATCTGCGACGCACTCCCCGTCCGTGAGCAACGCCGGCCGGATAACCACCAGACGCTTCAGCGCCGCAGGCTCGGGCACGCGCCTCGTCCAGCCCGCACCGAGGATCTCCTCGCCCGCGCTGTCCTGTACGTCCCACTTCCATCCGGCAGCGTGCGCGAGAATCTCCTCCGCGCCGCACTTGTCCTTGTGCGGTGCCGCGAGCGCGTACCCGTACAGGGGCTTGAGCGCGCATGGGAGCGCGTCGTGCGACTCGCGCGTGAGGCCTGTCGAGGAGATGGTGAGGAGCTTGACGTCCGGACTGTCGGCGGGGAGCGTCTCGAGGACGTTGAGGAGGGATTGTGTGACGAGGTTCGGGGGCTCGATGACGAAGCCTTTGGTCAGCTTGAAGGAGGGCGTGCCCCCTGGATGAGTGAAAACGGTGGTGAGCTGGCGATTATTGGGAAGTGGGTGAGACCGTGAACGCACCGACAGTGAACAGCATGAAGTCGACAGTCTTATCGTCGCCGCCCTTGGCGGCCTCAGCCCAGGCGCGCTGAACGTCGGCTTTGACCAGAGCGTCGCCCTTGATCAGGCGGGCTTTGCCGTCTTTCACGAAGCGGGTTACAGCCTCGTCTTGGTCGAAGCATTCTGGCTTCCTGAGAAGAAAGGTGACAGTGTAGCCCAGTTCTACACAATCGCTTGTCAGGGGCTGTCTTACCCAGGAGAGAGACAGGCGGACGTACCAAGAAGTCTCAATGAGGAGTAGTATCCAATGTTGCGGGAAGCCCCTATGGCGAGAACCTTTGACATGGTTGGTATCTGATGTGTGCTGATGTGTGAGGTGGAAAGCTTTGGTGTGTTGCTGAGGAACAGACAGAGCTAGGTGGATTGGTGTGGTGACTAGAGAATGCAATCCCCTCTAGCCTCTTTATACTCTCCAAGAGTGCAATCGTCATGTCAAAGCACCCGAGAGCGCCCATTTCCGACTACCTGCAACTGAAATTTGCTCCTGGAGCGACATTGTCATGAGCACAGCAGCGTCTGTCACCGAGGCAAGATGAAACGCCACCGCGGCTGCGGCCTCAGCCAGCCGAGCCTTCCCCGAGCCCTGCCTCGCGCTCGCCGGCGACACGCGCATTGAAAATAGACGCCTCGGCGACGGTGGAGTGGGTACTCCTGGAGAAGACGACGACGAGACACCTCGTATAGCAGGGATGAGTGACTACTGACACGCGCGAACACACTATGTACCGACTACGCTGGCCATGCCGGCCCTAAACTACGCATCGTGCCTTCCTCAAGGCTCGGTCCGATCCTCCCTAGTCCAACGGTCGGTGGCGTTGTCTGCTGCGTCGGGCAGCTGTGGCTGTCGTGTCCGATGTCGTGTCCGATGCCGAGTCCGGTGTCGTCGTTGGGCGGCTTCTTATTGAGCTGCGCCTTGTGGGTTTGTTCCTGGATCCTGGATGAGAGTCCTGCTGTTGTCAGGCTCGGAGGTACTGACCGGGACCCCGTCCCCCGACGACAGCCGAGCCTCTTTGCTGGCAACTTTCACTCTCCAAAGTCTCTCCACATGTCATTCGTCGTTATATCCTTCGGGCTCTTTCTCCTACTTGGAATCTCCATGTATCATCGATTGGTGCAGGATGTGATCGAAGCATGGCAGTGGATAGAGGTCAAGGAGATTTGAACATATTTGTGAGGCTACGTTCACTGCGAACACGTCTCATGACATGCAGAAGCTAATCTACAAGGGCCTCCAAACGATCTTGCTACCATACTCCGTCCTACCATCTCCCTTCTTCCCGTCTTTCCCCGTCCAGAACGCAACCTCATATATTCCAGGCCCCTTGTTATCGAGCGCCTTCGTTTCCTCCTCGTCTGCAGGCGCACCCAGGATCAGCAGTGGTTTTGGGGTGTCTGCCTTTGGGACGTCCAACGTCCATACGTGCAGGCCATGGGATACGGTTGGCTGCTCCCCGATGACCGACGACAGCTGAGAGGCCAGCGTCTTGAGCGAAGGCGGACTGGCTAGCAAACGAACATGCGCGATGCCAGCAGCACCAGAGGGATGCTCCGTATTCCCGGGCGGATGATCGATGGGCACCTGAAAGGCGAGTGAATCCCTGGACCTCCACCGCCCTAGTGAGCCTTGCAAGTATGGAAGACGCACCCTCAGCTTACGAGGCGTCACGTCCGCACAGTAGAACGGCAGACTCCCCCTCCCCAACCTCGCCTCAGGCGCAGTGATCGCCCACTTGAGAGTCTCCCCGTCAGAGCGCGTCCGCCCGCCGTGGACCTCCGGCAGATACGCCACATCCGTGTCACTGTCCTTCGCGCGCTGATTGATGATTTCCGCGATCGAGGCGGAAGTCGAGCCGAGAAACGCATAGTCAATCCAGCCGTCGTTCTTCCCTGCCCACTGGTGCTTGTTGCGATCCGAGACGGGAGGGTAGTCCTTAGCGGGTTTCAGGAACGAGATGAGCTCGATGTATACCCCATCTTGTAGGAGCTGTCACGATACTGAGCAAACCGGCGGTTCGATGGGTTTTGTCGTACTTACAACAAGTGCATTGGCAGTCAACCCGTCAGCATGTGTGCCGCCGGGAATGACCCTGTTGATTCGCGTGTGTATGCGTATCCCAATGTGATGTCATCAAAAGCCCCTAACTCACTGGAAGCCCAAGCGCTTGAACTCTTCGGATACCTGAGCAACCGTGTCCGGAGGCGAGAGATGTATGATGTGATCAAGGATCTTGGTCGAGGGCTCAGACATACTGGTGAAGAATGTAGGGATGGGATTGTAAAGGTACCTTATAGTAATAGAATAAGTAATAATACACACGCGAATCATCTCGAGTCAGCCTGACACCAAATTAGCAACCTTTCGTGCTTGGCATTCACTATGGCATCAGGCAATAAAACTGACGGGAGCCAAACCAATCTATCCAAAAAATAACATAAACGAGATGTGTATTATCCACTTGAGACACCCTTTGTTAGCTCAAGGCACCCCACTCCGTGGAATTCAGGCTAACTCGGCAAACCCGACTCGCAGGCCACCAACGTCAAAGACAGTGTAAGTGTTTCGGAGGAACACGTCCCCAAGAACCCAAAGATCTACAATAACAAGAAGTCTTTGAGCTTGAGCTCAAACCGTGGATATCACACAACACATACCTCCAAGGCTGTCGCTCTCGCCTATCCCGCCGACACAGTCGACGCCAGAAGAGTTGTATGCTCCCATGCTGAATGTATCCTGCGACATCATAAACGTCGTGTTCCCTATCGTGACACCGACCTCTGGGATACTATCACATGGGACTAGCATTGGCTATCAGCGCAGTGACGTATACTAACCAGATCAGCGCTGCGCACCTGTATACAGACCGTTTCCAACGCTAGTCCCACCTATCGCTTCATACAACTGCTGAACGTACATGCTCTCCGCGAGGATCATGGTCGTTCCAGTGTCAACGATAGCACCGAAGTCCGCGAAGACTTGCTGGCCACCGACAGATAACCCGTCGACGCTAATTTGCCAGTATCCCTGCGAGCTCGTGTCAACAGGCCATACCCCGCGGATGAAGGAACCGGCCTACCTTTTGTGTGACAGGTGTGTAAGTTAACGATCCCGTGTAGAGCTCGTTGTTAACACCCCCAACGGACAGCTCCGATCCCGACGAGGCCAACTTGAACGCGAAAATTGGCTCGGATAAGGCGCCCTCATCGACAAGTGTCTGGAAGGCGGAATTGGTCCCATAGTTGGAAATCGCTTTGAATGCGAATCCTATAAGGCCGTCTGGCGGGAAATTTGACGAAGAGAACGCATCCGAGAACTCATTTGCAGCGCCGAAGGTCTGGTCCTGGGCCTTTCGCGGGCTGTTTCTTAACCAGAAGAAAAAGGACAGATACAGAAAGCCACGCACTGCGTATCCAGCAAGCGAAACAGTGTCGCGGTACTGATCTCCAGTAACGTACGAACCATCTGCGTACGTGAGGTTGAAGCTCTCATCGACATATACGGAAGTCGAACTCTTATTTGCGATGTAGAGATTGTGTCCGGCGCAGGACGAGCGACATTCTGGGCCTGCCAGGAAAAGGTCTGTGCTTCCGGTGTCCATGTCCACTAAGTAGATCGTGTAAGATGCAATCGAGGTTGCGACGCTGGCCCGTGCTCACCTGAAAAAGTCTGCGAAGGTGTTCCAACTTCTATGTTACCGTACCAGCGTAGATTGTCTCCATCGATGAGAGGAACATCTCGTTTCTTGGACCCAAGTTGTGTTTGATGACGAGCACGCTTCGCTCTACCATGCCTCCTAGAAACCTCAAATCCCCTGGTGAGCTTTCTGATAGTGTGTGAGCCTGGACCCGAAGTTATCTCAGCGACCGTATTGACTCACTGCTCCGTGTATGCTATATGATTGCGGAGAGTTTGCAGCTTCGCGGTTCCATCCACATTGAGATGGCTGCTCCGTTGCGAAAGAGGGATATGATAAGCAGCACAGACCTGGAGCTGAAGCACGAAAGCTAGAATCGTCCAGATGGACCACATCCTCTCCAGCCAGCGATGTGCCTGTCACCGTGATAAGGGATGTTATACGGACCTAGCCTTGGACACGAGTTCCACAGGCTTCTGTGCGTCCACCCACGAAATGTCGCGCAGAACGTTGTCGTATGTCGAACACGAGACGTGCGCTTGCACGGCACACGGTGCCAGTAGACGGAAATGGAGGTCAAGAAGCCGGGTTTGCGCTAGAGACCGCATTGTTGCAGCGAGACTGACGGGTTGTACCCAAGGACCCTTGAACAAGGTTTCTTATCTGCAGACCCTCGGCCGTCCGAATGGGGAGATGGACATGGCGTGTCTGGAGGTAATCTAGAAAATGAATGTTTTTGAAAGGATCAGCAGAGGACGCGAGGCCATGCTGCGGCAAGCCGCAGCTGCTGCACAATTGATGTTTGCGTGTGTTGTCCAAGAGCTTCGTGAACCTTCCATATTTAGTATGTCTTTGCTCGTCCATCGCGACGTTTCCTGGTGTCATCACACATGTCATTTGAGGAAGCCCGTAAACTGATATTCCAGGGTAGTGATGTCAATGATTACAAAAATGCGTCTATGGATATAACTAGGTTAGAAATACCGTGAAATGCGAGTGATACGAGAGCATGGATAGCAACCAAGCAAAGTACTCTATCGTGATGTTTTCAAGTTCATCAGTGTGAAAGCCCGTGGCAAAGAAGGTAGATAATGTCCATCATTTTGCGTCTAAGGTCGTGGTTGATTTGTCTAGTGTCATTAGCGTAATTGGTTGGATGCGGCAACTAAATTTGTATGATAAGAGTCGTTATCGGTCTACTTGCCGTACCGGCTGGCAAGCCTTATCTTTTCACCGTAGAACCAAAAGATCAGAGGACTTAACGTCATATGTCAGCAACTTTTGCCTGATTTTTCAATGAAAAAGGTACTCACGCAGGTCCTCCGATCACCACCGCGGCAGCGGCGAGGATTGTGTCGCCCTTTCCATACCCGAGCGCCTGGTACATCGTCGGCGCGAACAGCGGAAATCCGAACCCGGCAATTGAGCGGAGACAATTTACCATCGCCAACGCTGTCAATTAATGATAGCCTCGAGTCAGCAGTGACTGAGCCCCAGGGAGTAAGAAGACGCACCGGATGCGGCATGCAAGGTGAACGTGTCGACGACGTACGTCTGGATACACTGGAAGTTGAGGATAACGCCGGCGCCAACAATCGCGATGCCCTAAATTGGTGATAAGCAACGGGCGTGGGGGAAGTAGAGTGAATATGTACGATGTCTGGTGCAATCCAATGAACTTGTGCTTGAGTAGTCCATCCCGTTATGAGCAAACCGATGGGCAGCATAACCGTCCCTATCGCCATCGAAGCTTTACATGACAAAAACGCCTCAGCGATCCTGTAAAGCGTAAAAGCAGAGTAAAAGTCACGCACGCAGACGGTACTCTGGCTTGCCCTCGGTCCCATTCTTCCGCTTGAGGTATGCGTAAATTCTGTCCATGGTCCGCGAATTCAGCTGCGATGCGCCTGAAAGACCTATACCGAGTGCGATGTAGTTCAGTCCTGCGGGGCCGAGTTTCATGTGGTAAATGTCTTGGTAGATGGTCGGCATGGTCGTGAGGCACACTGCGATGATATTAGATCGACGAAGATTGGTAAAGAGAAGGTCGAACGCACAGTACAAAATCCCGTAAAGATAGGCCATGTAGATTCCGAGAGCTTGGACAATCGGCTCGTACCAGAAGAGAACGAAGGGACGGAACATTGATTGTTTGAATATTGACTTCCAACTAAAGATTGTTGATACGGAAGTGAGTATTAGCATGAGCGAGCTCATACGAGTGACTTACCTCCGCTCGCCCTGCTTATCAAATATCGTGCGCACAACGCGGTGCTGACTCTTTTCGGGATCCATAGAAGCGCGTATGCGCTTGGCTTTCCGCTCCAAAAGGACGACAGCGTACGCTGTATGCACTTTTTATTCAGCTAATGTCCCAAATCATTGAGGTTGACACGCACTCTCTTGAAGAAAGAAGAACCCTAGGATGACGACAAAGACATCGGCTATACTGAGGGACCAGAACTGCGTATACTCGTTAAAAAGCAGACAGGAGAAGTTGGATCCTAACACCTACCACCCATCTCCAGTTCGAGTATTGAGCGACCCTTAAGTGACTGTAAGCATATGTGTAGAAGCCTGAACAGTGATGACGTACCATGACCCCGTCAATGGACCAACGACAGGTCCAAGAATAGGTGCAAGACCATAGAGTGCCATAGCCGTCCCTCGCTCCTCTGCCCTCCACACATCACCAATAACTCCACCTCCTATCTGAGGGTGTGATGTCGGAAGGTTGCATCGCATGGTGGAGCAATAAGAACCTACCGATAGTGGGGCACCACCGCCCAGACCTGAGAGAAATCGGAAAACTAGAAGTTGTGTTTGGCTCTGGGCAAAGCTACTTCCCAAGTTCCAAGCTTCGTCAAGTCAATATTACAACCGGAAGAAAAAGGCAGGATCACTTACCAAGGAACCATAAATTAGACAGCTGTAAGACGCGGGAGCGACCAAATATCTCGCTCAAAGGTCCAATAAACAAAGGCCCAACAGCTGAAGATTAAAAGGCGTATAAGACGAATAGGTTGAGGCGGGAATACAATCCAGATACGCACCAAAAGCAAGAATGAATATTGATGTATCGAGAGCCATCACGACGTCGCTAGTGACGCCAAAGTCATGTGCCACCTGCGGACTAGCGGGGGCAATCATAGAGGAACCAACGGGGGTGATGAAAGTGAATGCGGACGCAATGGCAGTGACCACCCATTTGCGTTTGAAGCTCCAGCTAAACAAGCATTAACATTATGCCTTACAACTTTCTGCAAGGTAAGGAGACGCACTTCTTGGGGTTTTGGGGATCGTCGGGACCGTCCCAGTCTACGACCAAGGCGTCAGGGGTGGCTTCGTCTGCCGTATCAGGAACGGAGTCGGCGGGCCCCTTCGGAGACTTGACATCACTCAAGCTCACACGGGGAGTCCGCATACCACCGTGAAGCGTCGGTGTCGGCGAGGCGTCCGGAGACTTGACCAGAGCAGTAGGGGTCACTGTCCCAGTAGACATGAGCACTGAGGCTGAGGAAGAGTAACCGTCAGATGGAGGATTGTCGTGAGAGCCAAGCTGGCCGACAGCCCCGACGATGCTTTTATACCATGGTTTCGAAAGTGGTGTATCAGACGGTATGACATCCGACGACCTGTTGGTGGTGGGAAGACTTTCCGCGGCGCTTTCGATTCCAATAGACTGCCGGGCTACTGCCGTCTGCCGCTTGGGGAAAGTTCTTCTCACGGCGCGTATCGCTGTCGGTCCTCCCATCCGAAGCTGCGTCAGCCTTCCTAAAATTGGCTTTGCATTCAGTGTCTTTGAGTGAGAATGTGATCTAAAGATCTATGCCAGATAGCTCATCTGAGGATATACAAACGGTTTGAGAGGTTAAGCAGATGAATACAACCGTCGCATCTAATACTCCCTCTCGCGTGACTCGCTCCGGCATCCAAGCAAGGCCCGTCGGAGCCTTAAACACCCTAGAAGTCTAAGCAACGTGCACGGTCTTCACGGAGGATCCAAAGGTTCAACACAGTTAGTAAAATATGGTCTTACGGTGTTGTGAGCACTTACATTTGCTATCAGGACGTTGTTTTCCGGGCTCTAGACCTTCTCATATCCATCCCACCTGTGCAAGCCGAAGAGGGTGAGTCTTCCAAATGTCAAAACAGCCATCCTTTGATCACCTCGTGGCAAAGTCCTACGCCTGGATCTGACGACAATATATACGCTGCCGTCTTGATCCAAATCAGATTGACGTATACCTAGAGACCTGCTCCGTTAAGGTATGATCAGGCCGGTGCAAGGCGAGAGGTAGCACCGTTACCGAGAGTACATCAGCCTCGCCATCAAACATGAGCGCTGAGCCCGAGAAGGCTGTGGGACATGCCGCATTGGCATCCTTCTTAACTTACGTCCTCAGAACAGTAGTCAGTGGCTTTGAACGTGTGATGAAGATCCCTACACAGCGAGATGCAGTTCATAGAATCATACGTAACGTTTGATTGGCTCCCGTCCAAACTCTGATAGCGTGTTTTGGGTCGGCCGAAGCATGAAGGCATTGCCACGAGATTAGGGACCGTGAGGTTTACTTCTCCGAGGGTGGCGGACGCTAGTAACCGCCCATCGTAGAGGTTTGATAATGCTTGCAAATGCATCTGTTGGATGTTGGTAAGTCATCAATCGCACCCCAGAACGGACCTTGAGCCGAGATTGGCGCAGAGAATTTGTTGCCTTTTTGTGGGCGCGAGTGAGCGCCCGTCTTGTCAGATGTCAGTGCGGATCTAGTCGTCGCCTAGTGGTACCAGTCAGAAGGCACGAGGAGTAAGACGCGAAATAGAGGTCATCGCAGAACCTACGGGTTTTATCTCGACGCTCTTTCCCTGTCCATCATCTATCATGAGCGTATCGGAGATGGCGCCAGCGTCATCTCGAATCCCTCCGGAGACATGGCACGACATCTTCGACTTTGCCACTTATGTTCAGGATGCATTCGGAGACAACTTATGCGCTCGGATTGAGGCACTAGAGCCTTTTGCGGGGTCTCGCCTTGAGCAGTCGCTGTGCCACTCGCTCACGACGCGGCGCTCCTTGCCACTCGTATGCAAGACGTGGTACAAGGCATCTATCAGGTTTCTATACCGGTCTATCTGGCTCCATCAATGCTCTGAACCAGTGATGCATTCTCTCATTTCGGCCCTTTGTGAATCGAGGTCGCAGACGAGATTCGGCGAAGGGCCATTGGGATCGTACGCTGATAGAATAGACGTCCTGTTTCCGGCGGAGATCAATGAGAGACTGGCCATCATGGACTCCTTGGTGAACATCCTCGAACTCTTACCAGATCTTTCCATTGTGGTCTTCAGTGCACTGTCCTCGTACACGTCGGCAACTCAGGTACCGAAGCCACTGATAAAGATGCTGTGCAACATTGGTCCGTCCTTACAAGCCATTGACTGGAGCGGCGTTCCCTTGATCATGGACTCCTACGATCTCCTAACGCTGTGCTGCTCAGCACCAAATCTTCGCGTTCTTACGTTTGATACGTGTGTTCGCCGCTATAGTCCGGGATCCATCGCAAAAGGCAACCAGGATGTTGTCCATCTGCCTCTAATGTCCTCGCTCGCTATCTTAAAATATGATGTTCTTACCAATCAGGTAGACCTGTCACCGAGCAACTTCCCCCGCATGCGTCAGCTCGTCCTATCAGCTCATTCTGATCGTGTTCAGGTTTCGAAGGTTCATCACTTGACGCCCCTCGTGTCCACCCTAGAGTCCATATCATTTGATCCATCAGTTGGACGAGGCCATATTCTCGACACATCTATACAGGATGACCTAGACAGGATTGCCCGGGTATGCCCTAGTCTAAAGCGCCTTACGTTCATCATCAACGTGACCGGGATGTATAGACTCTGGCGCCTTGTGCGTCTTCCTCCTGTGTTCACCCTCGGCATCCGGTTCAAACCGCAGCATCCTCCCACCATATCAACTATGACTGACGAAAGGTTCGGGGATATGGACTATAAACAGCTTTGGTCCTTTCTGTCAGGTGTGCTAACGAGGCAGCCTTCGGTTGAGACCATTCAGTTCATGGAGGATATTAATAATCCGCATCGCCTCAAGATACAAGAGGCAATCGAGAAGCACCCACAGATTAGGATGGAAAACCATTGGGATACGGCGATGAGCAGCTGAAGTTAACGATTGTAGTGGTAGAATAATCATCGATGCACTTAAAGGTATGTCTTGTTGTAGCTTGCATGGCGCATACATCATGTATTAGAAACTGCTGTGTATGTACTGGTTGTCACGGATGTCAATAGTCGCTTGTCCGGTCCGGTAGTTTCCGGGTTTGGGGCAGGCTCGGATGGGAGGGACCAACGTGGTCCACTCAATTACGGTCTCTGCGTTCGCAGCTACTAGAGCCATCCATCGTCTCTAGTGAACCGGTGAACTCTAACGTCTACACGCTAGGCTACCAATATGGAACGCGCAATGCCAGAGTCTACCTTACCTCCAGAACTTTGGGAAAACATCTTTGACCTTGCTACACACGTCAACAACGTTTTTATTCCTGGGATTTATGCTCACATAGAGCGCTTCGAAGCGTTTGGATCGCCCCCCAAGCCGGCGCTGCGTCTCTCACTTGCAATACGTCGCCATCTACCCCTAGTATGCAAGACTTGGTATACGCTATCCATCCGGTTTCTCTACCGTTCCCTGTGGATTGGAGCATCCTGTTCCGATTCAGCCCTTTTGTCTCTACTTGCTGCGCTTCGCGAACCATCTCGTTTGCGATCTGAACTAGGCGTGGGCTCACTCGGTGCGTTCACTGATAGGACTGACATTTTGTGCTCGAGGCGGATCCAACAGGGATCACCCATGCTGGAGACCTTGGCGAACATTATCGCATCCCTCCCGTGCCTCTCCGTTTTCGTATTCAACTGCCCAAACATCAATGGCGGCCCAAGTGTATTACTCAACGCGCTCAGAACCCTTGGAACATCTCTCAGAGTTGTAGATTTCAACAACAGCAACACGGTTATAGACCCTTCTGATCTCCAGATGTTATGCGCCGCGGCGCCTGGCCTGCGCGTGCTTGGCATTGACAAGTGCTATCGGAGAGGAGTCGCTGATTGGATGTGGAATCATTGGGATATCGGAGACGGACCCATCGAAGCACACATGGCACAATTACCCATCATGCCATCGTTGTCTACGCTCAAGTATAACCTCGTTGCGACTCAAGTAGCTCTGCAACCGGAGGGCTTCCCTCAGTTGAAGGGACTCATGCTGCGAAACAACGGCCTGCTGGTCACAAAGTGGCACTACTTGGCTCCTTTGACAAACAATCTGCAGTCGGTGACTCTTATACCAATGAAGAATGATATTCCATCCTTTCAAGCAGAGCTAGATCGCGTTGGTCGGTCATGCCCCAGCCTGCAGCGTCTCGTCCTGAGAATGAACGTCTCTGGGATTCCAGAGATTACAGAGGAGCTTTCGCTTCCTCCTGTGCGCATTCTAGGCATTTATCTCCTTGAAAGGTGGCCCTTGCCTGAGGAGCTCCGTGACATCTATTACACGTTTCTGTGGGAAGCGCTCGTCGGTATATGCGAACGTCAGCCTTCGGTCGAGAAAGTCCAGTTTGTGGAGGACCCTAAATCTTCGCAAGGATGGAGAATAGCAGACGCCATGATTTCCTTCCCACAGCTGCCGATAGAAAACCTGTGGGCGGAAGCGATGCAGTGAGAGAGGAGTAAAATCAGTGGTTGGCGTGTTTCACGGTATGATCGCATTCTCACTGTGAGTCTAATGTTTCCTGCATGACTCTCGTCCGAAAGCTTACAAACACGTTTGATGGAAAAGCTATACGAAAGGACCCTCTGCTATTGCGTAGGCTATGAATGATCGGGCAGGTTAAGAATCCATGAAGCCTCTCCCATATCGGGCGTTTCTTTGGTGGGGAAGCCACCCGGAGAAACATATTAAATATCTCCTCGATTTTGGACCAGACCGACGGCTCCCGTATCTCATCCTTGGCTGCTGGTTTTAAACCGGGCTGCAACCTGCTCAGCCCTCTCATCTCTTTCTTCTAGACGAGCTCTCGAGTATCATGGTACACACTGGCAGGTCTGGTATCCTGACCGTCACAACCATGTTCGCTCGTGCTCTGCTGTTTGCTTCTCTCGCGGCTGCTGCTCCTGCGGAGTTGCCTGTCACTGTCGTTCCTCCTATGTCTGCTTCAGCTTCATTGATCACCACAACATCTATCCTTCAAACAGGAACCGGTCCTTCACTTCCAGTATCAGCAGCGTTACCAGCAAGCTCTCCTTCGGTCCTGGTCACCTCTGCTTCCTCGCTTTCTACTACTCCAATTATCCTTACGTCGAGCTCTATGCCCTCGTTCCCCGTTTCGCCCACGCCTACTCTAAATTCGCCTCTGAATCCAGTCAACTCTACTTCCTTGCTCGCCTCTCCGCCCATTCCTTCATTAAGCTCTGCTTCAGCACCGTCCAGTCATGCAGCGGTCTCTTCGAGCACCTCCGCATCGCCTTCGGCTGTTCCCACGTCTTCGTCTGCTTCACCAGCTTCAAGTCAGCCTACCTCAGCGACAGGAGCCTCATCCCCCACTTCTGCGCCGATACCATTGCAACCGCTCACTTCAGCCTTGCCACCAACGCCGGAATCTGTCTCGGTTGCCACAGTCACAGACGTGATCACCATCACCCAAACCCAGAGCGTCGAAGTTCACCAAGTCACCACCACTACCGTTGAGCAAGTCACCGCAACAATTACCAAGACCGTCACCCCAACACCCGATTGGGCGACCCGTACGCTCTGGGCACAGCCTACAGCGATCTCGGACCTAGACATGTATAACGTATCATCGTTTCCGAACGGCCAAGACAACCTTGCACTCGTCAACGTAACTCGCTTCAGCGCTCTCCACAACAGCACCTCCGACTCCAGCTCCAACTCCAGCGCAAGCGTCAGTAGTCTCGCCGCTCATAGCAACCACACCACCGCTCTGCGTGTCCTCTACGTCGCCGGCTCCAGCAACCCTGGTGGCTCGCCCGAGGGTGGCGTCCAGTTCTACGCATCGCCTCTGAATCTTGATGGTGCATGGAACGTCTCACTACGATACGGGGTGTTCTTCCCAAAGAGCTTCGACTGGATCAAGGGCGGCAAGCTGCCAGGTTTGTATGGCGGGCACGAGTCGTGCTCTGGTGGAGCGTCAGCCAAGGACTGTTTCAGCACACGCTTGATGTGGAGAGACGACGGTGCGGGCGAGCTGTATCTCGTACGTTGTTTTTCTCTTCCTCGTTGGTCAAATTATTCAACGTTCTGGTCCTACGGCGGCAGTACGCCCCAAAGGACAAGCAAACAGCAGCGCTGTGCGGCGACCCCCAGTCCGTCTGCGACGCCGACTACGGGCTCTCGATCGGCCGCGGGTCCTTCAAGTTCACCGCCGGCGGGTGGACGGACCTCCGGCAGGATATCGTGCTGAATACTCCCGGAGAGCAAGACGGCGCGTTCGTGCTGTACGTGGACGGCAAGGCCGTTATCAACCGCATGGATGTCTTCTATCGTGACCACCCTAGTGTCGCTGGCGATAAGTCGCAGCGGCGACGGAGAGGGGATGTGATCTTAGAAACGGCGACTTTCCTTGAGGTGCAGACAGTCGCCCAGGCAAAGTCAACGGAAACTGTCGGGGCGGCGACTACCACTGTTGGAGTGTACCCAACTGCCCTGCCAAAAGTCCATGCGACTAGTGGTGAGTCGTCAAAGCCTGTCGGATTCATTGGCCTGTTCTTCAGGTAGGTCCCTATCACCTTAAGGACCGTCGGAGGGCTGACAAGTCCTTTAGCACGTTTTTTGGAGGGCACGGTTCATCCTACGCTACTCCGAAGGACCAGTACGCCTGGTTTCGAGACTTTGCTATCGTCCGAAATGAATAAATTATACCCCGTAAGGACCTGTACCTCTAGTCTAGTAATCGAATGCTTTCCATCAGCAAATGAAACAGCAATCAGAACATGACCTTAGCATTGAGGGCAATGAATGCTGCAAGGAGGGTGAAAATCAACAAGAACAGCGTCCATGGTGTGGGCACCAGCCCCATTGCGACCGCGTCTTGCAGCGCGTTCTCCAGACTCTCCGCCATTGCGTCCATACCAAACGTTCCCTTCGCCCGCTCGACCGCACGCATCTTCATCGCCTGCCGCTTCTCGTCCGACAGGCCCACGATCTCGCCGAGCGCGCTCGCCCACGCCTCGGGCTCAGGCTCGCGCAGCCACCCCGTTCGCTTGTCTTCTGGCGTGTCTACGACGCTCTCCGTCGGCCCGCCGCTGTTGCATGCCACGACGGGGATGCCGTAGAGCATCGCCTCAACAGGCCCGATACCGAAGTGCTCGTTCGCAGGCGTATAGAGAAAGGCGGCTGTGTTGGGCGATTTGAGGAGGGCGGAGCGCTGCGGGGAGGTGAAGTTGAGGAGGAACAGGACGTCGGGGTCGGAGCTCGACGTGCCGTCGATGCGAGGGAGACGGTCAGAAACGTGAGATGGGGTCGTAATGTTAAAAGAGAGGCTGTGTGTCTTGACAAGCGCGACGAGGTCCTTGAGGGTGGTGACGTTGTCTTCTAGACGTGGGTCATATCCACCTACATCTCGTGTAAGCTATGAAGGGAGAAACGATGGGGTAAATGGTACAGACCGGCAAGGACAAGTCTATAGTCGCTGACGACTGACGATGAAGCTTGGCTCCTGAAAAGTGCAAACGCTTTGATGGCCAATGCCGCATTCTTTTTCTTCTCAAACCGGTTTAGCGAGATGAACGTAGGGCGAGTACTATGAATGTTCGGCAATCTTGCACAAGCATGAGAGCTGCAAGACTCACGAGGCAATCTGTGCGTTGTCTGCTGGAGGTATGTCAACCGAGCTGAAATACGCTTCGACGTTGATGCCTGGGTAAACGACTCGTAAAGGTTTGTGGATGGATGGGAACTGAGACCGCGTCACTCGTGCAGTGAACTTTGAGTTCGCAAGAATAACGTCCGACTGAGCTATGCATTGGTGGGCATGTTCAGATACACCACACGCAGCCGGCGGCAGGAGAACACGCACCTGTCGTCACCTCCTCTAACCAATCCATCGGCATCCGGTAAAGTGACTTCACTGCTCCAGCCTTCCGCTTCTGAATCTCTCCATCGACGAGGATAAGCTCCCCGTTTGCAAGGAGTTTGTCGGGGAAGTGGCAGTAAAAGAGTGTGCGTGTGTGAAGGAACGACCGGAGGAAAGGAATGCAGGCTGAAAGTTGGTCAATGAAGAAAACATCATATCGTTCTGACGAGTTGAACAAAAGGTGCTGGGTGAGATGAAGCTGCCGGGCGACGGCGAAGACAATGTGCAATTTGCCCTTGAGGGAGCGAGGGAAAGGGGACTTTATGTGGTAGACTTTGAGGGTACCTGAAGGGCGAGTTGTGAGTCTAATAGTGACGTTTTTACAAGGACGCTGGGCTCACCGTTCGCCGTCTCTTCAAAGCAGTGACTTGGGTCGTGATGCGAGGTGTAGATGTGGACTGTGTGACCCCGGTTCTGTAAGCCCAGAGCTGCGTCCACCACGAGACGCTCCGCGCCGCCTGAGCTGGCGTGAACAATCAAGCACGAGCGTAAGGGGAGAATTGCGCACCTATCCCCAGGTCTGGATGTATAAAGGCAATCTTCAGCTTCTTACCAGCCATTGTGTAGAGTTGGAGGGGAGATGAAGTTATGGACGCGTCTCGGCGCGCCTACCCTGTACAACATCTGTCGTGGCACTTTCCAAACCCTGTCCCAGGGTTAAGGTTACTCGGCCCGAAGCTTCCCCACATTCCCAGGCACTCCCCGTTCGCGTCTCCTTCAACGTTCAACCATCCAACCCACCATGTCTGCAGAGCCAAGCACTGGTTAGCCCTTCGGCTTCACGAATGCTTCACCTGTGGAATCTGGATCATCTCTTCAGTCATAAATACCGAATCGACGGCCGCTTAATATTCAGGGTAGATAGAAGGTGTTCACGCCATCGATCTCCTGCAAATACTGCGTCGCATGTGGGCACCAGGACCCATCAGACCCTATCTGTTCTACAAACTTGATTCACATGCCGGACGCTTCTATCACCCTACATTCTCAGCGGCTGCCATCGAAGCCTAGCTTCCCCAAGATTGTCCGAATCTCATGCATGAGGGCCATGGGTAAAGTCGCTTGTTACACTTCTCGTGGTATCACAGCTATTCTTACTGTCGTGTATGATCAGTTCCATCAGAGACATTCAAGCCTGCAATTGAAGTTTTCCCTCTCGCCTCCCCGCTTCTTATGACAGGCGCTGGTTAGATCCGTATGCGTGCCCTAGCAGGTCATATCCACTCGACTAACCGGGTTCCGATTCGAATGAAAGGCGGTTCTCGCCGCATTCCTCGGCGAGCAGATGTTGATGTAGATCTTTGAAGTCCGATCCTGCAGATCATAGTGGCGTCGAGGATGCGGCCTCACTATCCCGAAATGTCGCTCAGGAACTGCTCTCGTGATGTCTATTCTTGGCGTGCCTCACTGTGCGAAGGGAACAGGAGCAGCGGTCCCGGCCCAGTGGTCAGTCACGGGTGAGTTTGGCTTGGATATTTGATGAATATACGATTGAAAATCTGCAGCTCCAGTCCGAGCAGATAATCCGAGGCTAAGAAAGCCCTGAACTTTGTATGGCAGTGCGTGCCTGAAAGGAGGCACTGAGGTCATGCGCTGCATTGCTGAGACTCTCCGGCAGTCTAAACGTTTCACCCAAGCTGTTGCAGATTAGACATCTGGCGGGATCGTATTCAGCGACGCTGAGGCACTCACGGTGCGATGTAGCCGTCGTGTGTGAAGCGAGGCGACACGAGACCGTCAGGCCATCCTAGTCCTCCCGTGGTGAGATGCTTCATTCGAACTCGGAGTGCTATGGATGAGGCTCACGCTCAGATATAAAAACAGGCCCTATTTTTCCTCGTCTCAGCAGTTCACGACTTCGTCTAAGGAACTTTTCCAACCACACAACCTCGTTCACCACCCAACACCAACACCTCATCTCACAATGTTCACCTCCCTGATCGCCCTGGCCGCCCTCGCCCTCCCAGCCTTCGCGCAGAGCTATGTCAGCGTCTCGTACGACACCACGTACGACAACTCCGCGCAGTCAATGGACACCGTCGCGTGCTCTGACGGCGTGTACGGCCTCGCCTCCAAGTGGCCCACGTTCGGGTCGGTCTCCAACTTCCCGTACATCGGCGGCGCGCCCGCCATCACTGGCTGGGACAGCCCTTCGTGTGGCACGTGCTGGGAGCTGACGTACAGCGCCGGTAACATTGACGAGACGATCTACGTCACGGCCATCGACGTGGGGGAGGACGGGTTCAACCTGAGCGAGGAGGCGATGAACGCGCTCACGGACGGGAACGCGGTCGCGTTCGGGAGGGTCAGTGCGACTGTCACTCAGGTCGCCACTTCAAACTGCGGCAACTAAGGATTTGGGAGCGCGTCGTACGTTCTAATCGCGTGTTGTCGGAACAAAGTGCTGATATTCAAGCTGGTAGCCCGTTGGGGAGACTTCACGGATGACATCATAGGCACGGACTCAATTGACATCACGGACTATCACGGACTTGCTCTCAAGGGACTTTGTTGTATAACTCGGGTACTTTTGGGACTATGATACTGAGCACACAGAAACAGCATCTACGTTCATACTGGACTGTCTACTTAGTACTGGCGGGCATTTCATGATGCGTACTGGTTATTCTGATAGTACTTGTAATACTTTGATGTGAGCAGATCATTTGCTGCTGACGTCAGTTGTGACGATAAGCACCCTTCTTTCCTGTCCCGAACGTTGCGATGCGTTTGAGTTTAGATTGAGTTGTCGAAGGGGTGGACAACGGCGGCGGCGTGGGTTTAGATGACGGAAGGTGAAAGACGCTCTCGGTACTCGGATGGCCACTTTCAGGCGACTACCTCTGACTGCCTCCGCCTCTTCTCTCTCCCGCATTCATTCCGGGATGTCGCTCATCTCGCTGATCGCACCGGGATCCCAGCCTTTCTCGTATCATCTCCCATCGCGTCACGAGGCCTCCATTTCCCAACACGCCGGCGTCAACCAGATGGACATAAAGTCAACACAATGTGCCCATTTGACAAGCTTTGCATTCGACCTCTTCGGGAGTCCAGTTCCGCGTCTCGCCACGCGTCATTCTGCAGCCTGTACCTCACGGGTTGGTCATTGTTGGAGGACTACGTCACCGCTTCTGCACGCGGAAACAGACTCACACTCCGTCACCTTGGCTCATCATTTTTGGCCCACCCTCCAAGTTTCTTCCGCCGTACGCTGGAACACTAGACACCCTCGTTTGTCGCCGAACCTTAGAATCGTTCGCAGAAAAAAGTGAGCAGGCGTACAGTGTCTTACTTAATGCAAGCAGCGAGGTGCTCAAATTTCCCTCAGGCTTATGAAACAAGACTATCATGGGCTCTATCGCTCGTACGACTGCCGGTCACCGTCCACCAGAACTATGCGTTGAACTGTGGACGCTCATCTTCGACTTTTCAACATATGTCAGTGACATCTACGAGCCAGAGTTCTACGATTACTCCGAGCGAATAGGCCCGCTCAACGTCGACCCTCACTGCAAGCCAGCGTTCAAGCAATCGCTCGAAACGCGGCGTTTTATACCGCTGGTATGCAAGGCTTGGTACAAGCTTTCCATCCGCTTTCTATACCGATCGTTGTGGATAGAAGGCTTTACCACACTTCCTTCCCTCATCACGACGCTCTCGTCATCCGGTCTGGAGAAGCGTGATGGAGATCCAACCCTTGGTCTGTACACGGAGAGGATCGACGTCGTTTTTCCGGCCAGTCGGGCGATTGACGCAACGGAGCTCAAAGGCATCGAGGGCTTGTCCAATCTCACGAAGTGTCTTCCCAACCTCTCCGCAGTCGTCTTCGCGGCTTGCCGCCCCACCATTACCCACTTCGACCTTCCTCACGAAGTCATCGACGCCATGTACAACTTGGGCGCACGTCTAAAAATTATCGACTGGCGCAATTGCCACATGAGAGTGTCAGTATCACAGGTCCAAGGGCTTTTCTCTTCCGCACCCAACCTCCGCCACTTCTCCTGCTATACATTTGTTTCCGCAGACTCCGCAGCGCGCCACCCGCTCCCCATGATGTCATCCCTATCGACATTCTCCTACCGCCACTTCAAAGGACAGCTCAACCTTGACCCAATGTCCATGCCAGCACTCCGGCACCTCGTCGTCGAGTCCTCGAGAGCGCCGCTGCCCGTCTGGCACGGCTTCCTCGAGGCTTACGGGCACCAGGTCAGATCTGTCTACTTTTCATTAAGCAGCGAGGAGAAGTTCCAAGAGGAGATAGACAGGATCGGCGCATCATGCCCCAACCTGGAGCGGCTGACGCTGTGCGTGAACACAGGACACCACCTCCCCCGGCATCTCCATCTCCCGCCTGTGCACGTCTTGGGCCTGCGCTTCGACGTGAATACGGCGGTGGACGCCGTGTGGGATTATCTGTGGGGAGTCCTTTCGGACGTGTGCGAGCAGACGCCATCGATACGGACCGTCCAGTTCGTCGCGTTTCCGTTTGGGCAGCTAGGGCAGCAGGTTGCGAGAGGGAAGGAACGGTTCCCGCATTTGCCGATTGAAAACCACTGGGATATGGCGGTACGGGACTAGCGAGCTTATTTTGTAATGTAATTGTATACCTTCTGCCTTACGACATCGTGCAGCCTACAGTGTGTTTACCCAATTTCTTGACCGATGGAAAAACTATCAAAGCAGCCCTTTGTCTGCACGCCTGGCCATGGGACCTCATTTCTAGTCCTATCGTATAATTGGAGAATTATTCACGTCGTGCCTTATTCCACTGCTGCTTCTGATATGTAGATCAAATGCGGACGGTTAATGCGTGGAGTGGAAAGTGGAGTGGATTTTGCGTCAATAGGGGCCAACCTTATTTTTGGGGTTATCGGTTCCAGTTAGGAACGCTTTCCCCATTTTTTTTCGGGTTTCTTCTTAATCTTGGTCTAGATTCTGCCGATATGCCTCCCGAACTTTGGATTCAAATTCACGCATTTGCTACGCTACCTGATGAATCACTGAAGCCAAACATCTCTGACAATTGGGACTCTTGGGTGGTAAATACGTATAAATAAAACACAAGATAACGGATCAAGGCGTACGAATATTGTCATTGGCTGATACTCAACACGTCCATGAAGCCATCCAAGGCAAGTAAAATACTACTTATCCTTTTGGATGTAAATTGGCATAGAGTATCAGTGCTCTATACTAATTTGTGCTTGGGTACTGAAGCGCTGAAAACTGAGCAGGACTAAATATGGCCTGTTGGTTTGAATTAACCTCACTCAGGATGCATGCGCAAACAATCCTTTGGTACATTACCACTCATTTACAAGCGGTGGTACGAGCTATCTATCCATCGGATGTATTGATAGAATCTCCTTGAAGAGACTGATACGCTTTCGTGACTCAAAGTCACAAATCGCCCACTCGTTAAGACATTGGCAAGGCGACAAAATTAGCAAGTGAGTGACTGGTTATGTAAATGAGGTGTTGTGTCCGCCAGAATGTGCGGTGCTTTTGCGACATATATCCTGGGCAACGTTGCTCTCAAGCTGAGATTGGTTTCTCAGACAACCTAGCATCAGTCTCGGAGTCGGAGATCTCGGCCTCGTGGATACCCAAAGTTGAAATGTCGAAACCGTTCTTGGAGAGGTATTGCAGAAACTGCTTGATATGTCAATATTGCGATAACGCTAAAGTGGATGGGACCACTCACCCTCTAATCCTCTTCGGCCATACCGTCGTGAGTGAGCGGCTTCACTAACATAAAGACAACGATAGCGCTGAGAATCGCAAGGCCTGACGTGACCATGATCAAAGCATCACAGTATTAATGTACCGCTTCGAGCACTTACCACTGCCGATCCAGAAAGGCCCAGTCTCCCCCATTTTGCTGCTTGATCCGCCAAAACCTATACTAGCAATTGGAAACGGTACGCGATGATGTAGCCGTCTTCAACGTACTCTCCACAATATAAGGGAACACTGTACAATTCTTAACAAGGTAACGACCAAGACGGTGATACCACGTACCCCCAGTGCCAACGAAGGCACCCACTTTACCGACGGCAGCAACTGCGCCATAATACTGTCCGCGGACCGCTGTGGGGCCGCTCTTTGCGGCCAAGACGCCCAAGCAATTACCGGGACCTGCATTCACGTCAGCAAACTGCGGAGAGAATTACCAGTACCTGCAATTACCAAACTCTCCGAGACTGAGGAATATCCCATAGACAACCTGCAAAAAACTGAATGGAGATACATGTGTCGCGACACAAAAACCTACAGCAAATGCAGCTGTTGGGTGTATAATCCACACATGATGAAACCAATGACAGCCTGAAGTAGGAGACCAATTATCTGACAGAACATCTGTCAGTCAAAAAGGGTGACCTATTGAGATATCATTACCATAGTGACTTTGGGACCAAGATAGTCAATAACGAATGCGCCGATCACGGTGCCGGGAATGTAGAATAAACTACAGACAGTTGAGCAGGTATGGCGTGTGGTAGCCGGAAGTCTCACTTAATAACCACGTTGAAACCGAATACAACGGTGAGGGAAGAGTCTCCGCCGGTAATTCTGGGACGAATATGATCATACGCCCAAAAGTCGGGGGAGGAAAGACGTGAACTCGCGCGTCTGTGATGGTGGACGCATAAATTCCAAACGTTGCCCCGGTCAGTCAATGAAATATGCGCGATCTGAGACAACCTTACGGGGTAGGTAATGAAGTCGTAGATGAACCTGTCCATGATAGTCTGTCCCACGCACTCTAGGTGATGTTCATGAGTTTACGCACCAGGCAATGGAAAGGCCGAGGAAACTCTTCCAATATCGCTTGATGATAAGACTGTACGGGATGCGCACGTTCTTCATGGAGGACTTCTTGTAGCGTGTGGGTTCTTCCATCTTCAGGCGCCAAAAGAAGACTGCCATGGCCGGGATAAAGCCAAGGCCCAGAGACATCCTCCACGCCGCGCGCAGGTGATTATCGCCGAAACTTGGGAAATAATTCAGAATAATAAGTTTCGTGATATTGTTAATGATCCCGCATCCAGTAGAGCACCAAAGGCACGAAAGCACCAATAACAAAACCAACATCGAGCATGGTGTCTATAGCACAGTATCAACACGTCCTGGGTACAGGAAGCAATGGTTCTCACTGGTATCTAGAATAAGCCAACGATGCTGGGAAAACTTCGCAATACCCGGCTCCTCAGACTGTTCCGAGGCAGAGACTGAACCACAGGGGTATTCAGCTCCAAGACCAATACCAAGCATGAACCTAATTGAACGACTCCCAATTCACGTGAAAGTTCATGTTCTGCAGAACAATACTACATACCGGCAGAAACTGAGCATAGCTACAAGACCGGATAGGCTACCATGTGCACCTGCAGACGCAGCGGAGAGGAGGGAAAAAATGCGATGATGCTTGTGGCAGAGATCTAGAGAGCGAAGTTCAGGCCCAGGAAAACAACCCAAGACTACTTTTGAAATCAACAAGACGTGCCATGCCAAATTTGCGCCCAAGTTTATCGGATAGCCAGCCAAACGCGAGCATTCCGACAACAAACCCTAATAGAGCAGATAAAATGGCTTTCAGGATAGGACATTGTGATCTGCATAAGGGCGCACCAGCAAACGCAACGCTACTAAGAGTGTTGCTGTAATCAGTACTGCTATTGAGGGCGGCGGCACCATAGATGCGTGTCAAGTCTACGGCACATGTCAGCTGGCCATGTACGTAGAGCTTGCTCATCTGGATAAGGAGAGACGTACAGGTGTTGACAGCAACTCACCAGAGCCAATAACATTATTGGAGTAACCTATACAGTAAGTTGAGGGAGAACTGGTAGCTCGGGGTTGAATGGACGGAAATGTGAGTTACCGTCGGAAAACAGGGCAGTTCCTCAGCTAGTCAAGATGCTCTAGATCAGCAAAGCACGGTAGAGAAACGACCCAAGATGTAAACAGCCACTTACGCAAAAATGAGGGAGACCTGAGACAGCTTTGGTTTCGTGGTTACGTCGGCCATTGTTGGAGCAATGAAGTGGGAAAGGCAAGTCGGTGAGGGGCAAGTAGGTGTGCCCTTTATCTGCCAACTGCTAGTGACGGACTATCCATACGTTACTCTAGCTCTATCTGATCTAAGATTTTTGTTGACGAGTCGGGGCCTCCCATCACTTCCAGGGGCTCTTCTCGCATTCCCATTGGTCCAATGTAGCACACGTTCCTTGACACGTTCGTCCACAAAGGCATCACTTCGGCTGGTCGTATGATTTTAGACTCGATAAGACCGGAAAAATACTCACTCCTGGTACAATCAACATCTATAAAAGCTGGGACCCAGGTCGTATTTTGCTGCGGAGATCTTCGAGCCTTGCTCACTCAGACGAGCCTGGCAACTGACTGGATCCTTCAGATTCGATACTGACTTACGTGCGTGGTAAACATCTGAGGGTGGTCTAATAGGAGGTAAGAAGCTCTAACATACTGTTGGGACCATCCAGGGATGAATGGCAGGATTCGCCCTGAGCAAGACGTGAGACGTTATGTGCTGTGAAAAGGCTGGGAGTATACCTTGTGGGAAGCCACGACAGGGGCTAAAAACCGTTAGTGGTAAACCGGTAACCACGGACTGGGGTTAGGGCAAGCGTGGCCAACTGTTCTCGAGCGCCAAGTCGCACTGTACAGCATCCTGTGCTCAACCTCCATGATCGAAACCGAGGATCTTACTCCACCGTTGACTGATGCATACCGTCTACCGCCAGAACTTTGGCTAAAGGTCTTCAACTTTGCCACGTTGGGGGGAACAGAGCTGGAACGCGAGTTTGATACACGGGTAGCAAGGGATGGGCTCTACGACAATGACCGTGTAGGCCATGTTTCTTCTCTCAAGCGAGCGCAAGCTGCTCGCCTCAACATCGCCCTCGTATGTAGGACATGGTACGACCTATCCGTTCACCACCTATATCGTTCAATGCGGGTCACGAGACCTGGTAATCTGATTCCCCTCACGAACACACTCTTGAAGCCGCTCCCAATAACAGCAGACGAAACCCCTCGTCGGTTGGGAGAGCTTACACAACGCCTGGACATCGTCCTCCACTTCTCGTGCGTCAAGAAGGGAGATGATCCACCACCGGATGATTCCCGCCCAAGTCTACCGGAGTTTTTGATATCCCTTCCCCGTCTCACCAGCCTTGTGCTTGATTGCCAACTCGTCTCGTTACCCAGTCCCTTGCCAGTGGCTTCCAGTGAATTCTACGTCCCTTCCTCCTTGATAGATGACCTCTGCACCCACATGTCCGGGTTGACATCTCTTGAGATACGCAGGCTCTCCCTTCACTGGAGGGATGCAGAACGAATATTGCGGCGCATCCCTGACCTTCGTACCTTGTCTGGCACCTACATTGGCTTCCCAGCGTCTTTTGATAGTCCGGGTCTTTCATCGCCTTCCATTATTCCATCCCTCCACACCCTTTCGCTCAAGAGCATGAACCACCACACGCGCGTTGAGCCCAACTGTCTTCCGAATTTGCGCCATATCACACTTAGAGACGACAGATTTCTGAACGACACACGCAACGAATCATTTTTACGGTCCGTTGGACACACCCTCGACACTGTTCACTGCGCCATCGGAGACAGGAAGATTCAGTCGCGAATTTGGAAGATAGGCAGATACTGCCCTAACTTACAGCGTCTAGTGCTCTCCATACCAGAACGCACCTTCTTTGATTCCCAGTCTTTCCCTCTGCCCCTACAGCTCGCGCTTCCGCCGATCACATGCCTCGGACTGAGGACGTCTGCCTCTGCAGACTCGTCCGATGACGTCTCCTACACGCATATATGGCGTTCGCTTCGAAAGATCCACAGGCTCGCCCCATCCGTCGGCGTTGTCCAGTTCCTGAACATTGACGTTTGTCACGGGGAGGCGTTGGAGAACGTTCCTTCTGATTTACTACATCTGAAGTTCGAGTACTACTACAGGAATTAAAGCCTTTACGCGTCGGAACCATACGGCTTGAAAAGCAGTCTTACTTTATACCTGGCCTAACGTTGCTAGCTACATACAGCCTTTTTGATACGGGCTCAAACTTATGGCTTCATCGTTACAGATTGTACTCTAGTGTATTCTGTTGAAATTCATCATGCATATTGCTCACACCAAATCTCAAATTCGCGAGTTCGGACCGAAATTGCAAACGGCGTGGACGATCGCTGCCTCCGTCTCGACGTCGGTATCGATGACCCTTAGCACTCGTTTCCTTCTGCCATTGGTCCAGGCGCCCTAAACATCTAGATTACTTTGAAACCACTTGTACGGAAAAGGCGTCAGCACCCGGGAAAGGCCGACCAGAGACCGATTCGTGCAGCTCATCGACACCTAGACCGGAATATGAATGTATGAGACGTAATAGGCGTGGAGGAGTGGAAGGACGTGGCAAAGAAAACGCAACTAGAGCCTACCTTGTGTTTGCATCGCGTCTTGCCTTGAAGCAAAGGCAGACGGTGTACGTTCTTCTGCGGCCAGGGTGCTGAATCAAAAGGTGCCCATCTTGTTCGCAGTCCCGTTGCAAAGTCTCTGACGTGTTATATTAGATCGGAGACCAGCAGCGAGCGTTGCAAATGCCGTAAATAGGCGGATCAGCAACATTCATTCCGAACTGGAGTCCGTGGTTCCAGGACCGAGCGCCGAATGCGCTAGTACGCATTTGGTCAAATGCCGACCTGCGTCATATTGTCCTTTGCTGCGTTAACGTTAGCGCACCGTCACATGTCTACCGTCCCCGACGACCATATACGTGCCGGCGCGCTGACTCGTGCCTTTGCTCTGATTCGCGGAGCCGGTGATACAGAAAACACCCCAAACCTGAACGGAATGACTCGAGAGGATAAGATTATGGGCTCGGCGCGATTAAGCTTTCAGTCTCTTAAGCTTTAGCTTTAGCTTTTCAGAGCTCAGAGATCTGAGTCGAACCTTCATAAACAGCACGGACCTTACCGCGTATAGTTTTATTCGCCTATCCACCCACCAGTGGGCATCCAGGGCAGTGTGTGGGTCGACACGCCACCAGTCGGCGGTCGATAAACCTCAGTAGGAAGGGCGCTCTGCAGCTGTCGCGAGCATTTGAGTTTCGCGCCAGCATCGGGAGATTGGCAGGTGGCGTTAGCCTGTTTTGAGAAAGACAAAGCTTGGGCGAGCAGGGCCACCCCGACTCCGAGGAGTGCGAGGAGATACGCAAAGGGACGACGGCGCGACATCGAGAAGGCCCGCGGTCGGGACTCGGTATGGAGGTGCGACATATTGGCTTTTGTCATGGGACACTGTCACATGGATATCTTAGCCTCGATCAGGGACGCTCAACGACCCACCCTCCAATCTACACGCCGGGGCCGAGAAGACAAATTGTTCGTTCCGTGAAGTTCGGAGTGGGGGTGAGGTGAAGCCAAGCACTGAAGCAGTCCTTGAGATGGTGACTTTCAAAGTGGGTCGCCTGCTTGGCCGAGACACCACGTTAGATTAGGGCTGGCCATTTTAGATCTCACAGGTACATGTTCAATTAACGCTAGAACAGTAATAATTACAATGAAACTGATGACAGGTCCACTTAGTATATTCGACTTCAAACATAGGATACGGTGAACTCACTTCATGAAACAGGTATCATCATATTATAGGCAGTATTGCACTATGCGCTTGGGTTCTCCGAGATTGATCAAAGCTTCACTTGGAACAAAGGCACCTTCAAGAATACCGCCTCGTATCTCTCCATCAAGCTTCCAAACGCGAGCAGCGGCTCCTTCGAAACGAACCACAGGCCCGTAAGGACAGGCAGCGCAACGGCAGCCGCCGCGACCTTGCGTCCGCGTGGTCCCAGACCCTGCATACCGCGCATATATGTAGCACGAAGAATGTTAACGCCTTCCATCCAGTGCGTCGCAATACTGGCAATTAGGCCCGCATACAACGCCCAGTTCTGGATGGGGAAGCGCGCGAGTCCGGTTTTGACGAACTCCCAGTCGAGCTCGGAGGGGCCGACGGCGCCGATGGGCATTGTCACGTCCTCGGGAATGAGGCGGTGTAGTGCGACGTGCACGGGGTAGAAGATGAGCGCGCTCCATGCGGAGACGGTGAGCGCACTCCGGAGGGGGCGGAGCCGGGTAGGCGCGATGAGGCGCTTGACGGAGGCAGAGAGGACGTGGATGGCGAGCGGAGCGACCCAGAGTGCTTTCTCGCCGAGCTCGGTCTGGTAGTACTCGCGGCCGAGGAGCTGATGATTGGGTTAGGTTGGGTGCATATATGCGCTATGAGATGGGCCACGCACCATCATGTTCGAGGCTGCATGCGAGCCGCCGACATTCGCTGAAATAGGCGCAGACAGATGCACGAGCAAGAAGACGGAGAGAAAAGGCGCTGAGCCGTGAGCGAGCTTAGTGAGGACCGACATCATCTTGGTGCGGAAGCCTTTGGGTTCCTTCTCATCCGACATTTTTGAACTGTTCTAGTTGGATGGGTAATGTAGGTGAGAGTATCTCGAGCAGAAAGCGTGAGTCAAGAATCTTTTGAGAAGTCTGCTGAAGCTCACCTATGAGATATACTGTAAGTCGATGTGCTGGTGGTTGCGCGTCGTGTTGCCGAAGGCAAGATGCAAACGTGTGGCCCGACGCCCGATCCCGGAGCGCCCACGTCGCGTCGCGTCATCAAGCTGACCTTTAAAACCAGTAACCAATCAACAACATTCTATTACCGTGCGTAAGCGATCTGCAGCTTAGCGCTCATTGATGCATCTCGCGCCGCCCCCCACCCAACAGCGAGAGCTACGACGCATCCATTGACATCAGTAACAGGGCGGCTCCAGCCAATATTTAACGTTCATGGCACCACTGACACTTGCACTGACAAGTAAACATCGCGCCAGCATTCACCGGGTCCAAGTAATGCCTGCGCAGTACCCAGCTCAGGCTAGAAAGTTTATCACCGCCGACGCCCGAGCCCGTAGGAGCCCGTGGCCAACTTTTGTCTTCTGAAAGCTCTGATATGATCGACAAGCTCTGATCCCCAACGCGAACCGGTAGCGCATGGCGCGAGATCGCGTGCGGCTAGTCCTGCCCGCCGCCTATACCTCCCTCTGCCTTCCAAGGTTCAACTTGCTATAGCTAGTAAGGTTCAAGGGGCTCCAAAGCAGACGTGACGTGTCTGACAGTCTGGCCACCCGCCGCTCAAGTTCACGAGGTTTGAGGGAGTCCGACTCGGTAGGTAGGTTGACTGACAGATCCGCCGAAGATTTACCTCGACCTCGACGGGTGAGTCATTCAGTTCAAAGGTAGGCTACTAAGTACTAGATACGCGGGACTCGGGGGCTTGAAGTTACCACTGCCTCTAAGCACCATCACAAAGGAGAATATCGACCTCCACTATAATCACATTACTGAGCCGCCGTGTTCGAATTAACTTTACAATGAGTCATAATACAGTATACAGAAGAAGACGCGTCGCAGTCACGAAATGAAGATCCGATATCAAACTCCACTATAATCACATTACTCGGCGTGTTCGGTATGTACAATAAGTCGTATACAGAAGATGCGTCGCAGTCGTATTGGTGTAGTGTCGGGGGGCGCAAACAGCAGTCACTCGTGCACACCTGGATGAAGCAAAGAAGCCAGGCGGCACATTAGAAGTGGGCGTAAATTAAAGGCAGGTAGCGCGATCAGGGTGATGGGCACGAGCAGATATTGACGTATCAACGCGGGGAGAAATGGGAAATGAACTGATAAAGGCAATGTGGAGAGGAGGAAAGGGCAGGGAGGAGGGAGAGAGAAGGGTAGAGGATGGAGGGGCGCATGTGGATTCTATGGCTACATTAAAGTATAATCAATAAGATTAGGCGTATAAACACACGAGGAAACAAAAACAAAAAACAATGAAGATCATTCTGTGGCGTACTCTACGATAGGCACATGCCCACCGCTACAACAAAAACTCGCATAGCGTACCAGCGCCTCGCGGGCCCAGACTAGTGGCGCGTCAACTCGACGGGCGTGTCCCGCCTCTCGATGAGCTCGTGAATGTCCACCTGGCCGCTCTGGAGACTAAAGTCCTCGTCCAGCAGCGTCGAGCCCCACATCCCACCGGCGTCCTCGTGGTCGCCGCCAGCGTAGGCATAGCTGCCACCGCCATCGTCAACGCCGTACTCGTAGCCATAGCCGTAGTTATCGCCGCTGACGAAGGGGTCGCCGACGCGGAACGCGCTGATGCCCCCGCCGGGCAGGATGCCGCTCTCCATGAGGCCGGTGTGGTAGTTCGTCAAGTCGACCACGCCACCGTTGCTGTATCCAGCTCCAACGCCGACAGAGCCCTCCGAGCGACTGCGGTACAGGCTGGGTGCGAGATGGTCGAGCCCGTAGCCGCTGGCGTTGGCGTGGTCCGCAGGAGTGTAGGCAGCGTGAGCGTGCGAGGTATCGTCGTACCCAGGGAGCCCCGCGCCATTCTCGCCCTCGCCCTCGTAAAAACGGTAGATAGGCGCAGGCTCGGACCGAGCTGGTGACGCGAGCTGTTTCTTGGCCGCCGTCTCCATCGCGGGAGCTGCGACGGGCTCGACCGCCTGCGTCGTGTAAGCAGGAGGAGGGATCGGTGGGCTCGCTGGTGTCGGCAGGTGGTTCGACGCCGGGGAGGTGTCCGAGGGCGATTCTGCTAGCGGGTAGGAGAGGTCGAGGTCCTGAGACGAAGTAGAGGGTTCGCTCGCAAGGCCGTTCCAAGTTGTAGCAACGTGCGCGAGTGGGGACACGTGAGGTTCGGGAGGCTCGACAGGAGGGTACGCGGAGTGAATGCTAAGTGGCGAGACAGTGGCAGGCTGGTAAGCAGCGCCGGGATTCTGAGTAGGGCTCGAGTAGGCATCGTTGGGAGGAAACGTATACGTAGGATCCTAGATACGAGACAACAGTTAATCATGTGAAATTCGGACAGACGGGACAATGAATCTCACTGGAGTGGGAAGGTACATATAATTCAGAGGCGACGGCGTGTAGTCAACCGGGAGACTGCCCGTCGAGTACGCCCCGTAGGGATGAGGCACGGGCGGCGGACGCACAGGCGTGCGGAACGGACCAGACACATGCGTTGCGAGCGACCTAGACCGCCGCATATTCCGCGAGAGAGAGTTAGATGGCAGCAAAAATTGTGGATACGCCGTAGGCGGCGGGAGCGAAGCACGGCGCCGCGCAAGGAGCTCTGCGTCTTCACCGTCATCAACAGCGCTCAGGACCTCGAGCTCAGTAGGTGTGGGCGAAATGTGTCGGGAAGGCGCCTCGCTCGCACAAGTGCTAGCCGGGGTAGACTGAAGCTGAAGTCGAGGCCGTGACAACGTAGAGGCTGCCCAGCACTGCTCGTAAACCTGAGATGGGTGTGCGTCGCCAGTAGACCTGGAATTGGGCTTTGCGGGGCGGAACTTGTACTCAGGGAACGTCTCCTGGTGCACCAGCGCCTCTTGCTTGGCTCTGATCTTCCACTCCTCTTTCGCCGCCTCGGGCAACGCGCGCCATGCTTCCGCCGCGCGCTTGGATAGCGTCTTCGCGGGGAGGTTGGGCTTGCTGCTACCATCCTTGTTGCAGGCGGCAGCTGCGGCGTTGTCGAGTTTGTGCTTTTCGGTATAGTCGCAGCGGAAGATGATGAAGGCGTTGCGCGGGCGGGGGATGTAGTTTGGGTCGTCAGCTGCCTTGCGCGAGAAACGGCGGATGGTAGATGGTGCCTTGCCGGTGAGAGATGGTTTCGACGACGGTTGAGAGGATGACGGGAGGTTGGGTGTCGGCGGGCGGGTGGAGATGGGTGGGGTATCATAATTTAGGGACGGCTGAGCAGCAGCAGAGGATGGAATGGAAGGTGTCGGTCTCGCTAGTGGGAACTGGGAGGGAACATAGGCCGGGGGTTCGCAGTACGACATGGGGTAGGATGGGACGGGAGCGTCTCCCTGATGATGGAGGAGAGCAGGACACCACCCGTGAACTTGATTCTGAGCCATGCCTAGAGTGGGGGAGGAGGGGGGAGGAGAGGGAGCTGCGAACGCCAGAGAGGTGTCGCGGGGTAGAAAACGGGGAGAGGGGGGAAGGCTAAATGGGACAAGTACGAAATTCGTGGGGCCCGTCATGCCTTTATAAGAGGTCGATCGTCAGGGCAAAGGCGAGGCAACGTCCCGGTAGAAAGAGAGACCCACAGGCGACGTCGACCTGTCATAGAACCGACGCAAATAGGCGCGGCGGAGTGACTAAATGGGCTGCATAATTAAACGCCCAAAATATCGTAGCAGATCACTAGCAGATCCCGCCAGATTTGATCATACACCCGATCCATTATTGAGATCAGGGTAATTGCCATTTTGTCATCCCGCCCTCGCCTGTTATTGTTTGGCGCCCGCGACAGCCTGCGACCCGTCGATGGTGCACGGAAGCGTCACCAGGGTGAAACCTCCGCCCGGGTGCCCGCTTCATGACGTACCATGCGCATCCACTTCTCCGTCGTGAGGGGGTACTTGGTTCTCCATATGTCGTAAATGCACAGACCTTCGACAACCCCGACAGCAACTCGGTTGAAAGGGCACAGTATATCTTGATAATAAGCTGCATTCGTCGTCGCTATCTTCACGGTTCGAACACCCGGGAATCTGGCGCTCGTACCATTCTACTTAGCTGCTGACGCCGCTGCATCGCCTCGCGAGCTCGATAGAGACAAAGGAAGTCAATGCGTTGGAGCTACCAGGGGAAATGAACTCCACGCGAGCCTGCGACGAGTGGTCGAAGAACTCACGAAGCTGATTGCCTTTCGATGCTGTGCCAGGGACCGTCCCCGCTGGCTGCGTGCAAGAAGCAAAGAGCAAGGCTGATTGCCATGCTGCTACCATGAGCACGCAGCTTCGCGGATACGGAGGTTCTTCTTCTGCTCGTTTCTGGTCTGCTGCTCTCCTTCTGCTGTGTGTTCCCGTCATTTCGTGGCTACCGAGGAATGACCGATCTGCTGCCTGCACGCTAGCGCATACGATCGGTAGCTACAATCCCGAGGGGATGTCGGAGTAGCCCTCATGACATGAGATATGAGAATGATTACTCGAGAACAATGGAGATGAAGTTGGAGGGAGTCTGGAACGGAGGCTGGAGGCACAGGTGCCATTGGCTAGCGACGGGACCTGCCGAACCCGACCGACTCCCGATTAGGCATTTCGTCGCTATGCTGTGTTGCCCAGATGTATGTGTACCTGCCTCAAATGGCAACCGTGGAGACCCCTACACCAGCAACAGCCCACCGATTTCTCCAAACTGAGCACTCAATTGTCTCGCTTTCAGAGCAATCGTGTGCTCTATGTCGGAACCTTATCCAACAGACAGGGAGCTAGTCTTCGTGAAGCTTGAAGGATGAAGCGCAGAACGTCCATGTTTTGTCCAGCTGCCCTCCGAACGTCCTGATGACAGACAAGCACCGCGGATCCCGAGGCTTTAGATGCTCCGAGCCCTTTCGCGCCCTGTCCCGCCGATCAGCCGACGCCGAACCTTCCCCTTATTCGACCAAGCTAGGCTGATCTTCGTCCGCTGCGGGACATTTTTAGGGCAGTCGTTTGGCATCGGCCAACATCGGCCTGTGAGTACGGTGCCCGCTCAACACCTCGCATCAGTATCGCAATATTAGGCGGGCTCAAAGTTAACGCAGACAACATGCCTGACAGCATGACCCGCCTGTTAGGCGCGCGCTTGCAATAAGCGCTCTCATTGTGCATCTCCGCCGACCTGGAGCAGCACTAGTGGCGTCGGATGGACGAGTCTTTGGCTCACCCAGAGTATAGACCATATGCCTCCTTCACCCTGATTTTCCTTCTTAGATGAACAGGTGGCTACCTAAACAGCGTAAGCACCGGCTAAGATATAGAACCAAGAAGTAGTTCGAGACAATAGGGATAAAGAGAACGTGTGATGCCTTCTCGATGAGCAGTAATCTGAACAGAACATTCGGTCATTTACACCGCAAATGGCGTGAGGCCTAGGTTCTCGTGATCAGAACTCAGCAATGTTGATGATATTGTGTGCACAGGCCTAATAAACAGATCGCACAGGCATGAACGCCGCAAATAACATGGTTTCTAGTAACAGAGGCCTAGAAACTCGATATACATTAGGAGACAGTGGCAACTAGGAAACGAGATGCGCTGTTGTGTATACACTTGTCTGACACATCCCGCAAGCTTGTAGCCTCGCAATGTACTCCTACTTTGCACTCCTGTTTCATTCTGTGCTTCGAAAAATTCCAGAACCCGCCATTGCTACTGAGTAGGTGCTGCGTAGCATGTTAATTCTGCGCTTCGAAAAGGCTAGAGCGCAGTAGGAGGTATTTTTCAATCAAACTTCCTATGTCAGAGCGGCGATCATGAGTGTATACATGAACGTTGCCGCTATGTACAGTCGATCAGGTTTCACATTTGCAACCGTTAACCGCTCAAAGGGCACTCAAGAAGTCCGCGGATGTTTCTCCTTGTGAAAGTATGCGCTTTACAGTAAACTACAAACAGTGCCTTAGACAGCTTGTCGCTGCTCGTTCACACATATTTCTATCAACATTACCGGACCTGGGCGGTTTTCTACGCAAACGAGGTACATATTCATGGTTATCCATTCTATGTTCTCCGTTACATAGCAGTGTCTACAGGGTGACTAGATTCTGTAATCCGAATCGAACGGCTCGCCGTACTAGTCCAACACAGTCCTAACTCCGACATCGTGACATAGTCCATACATCCAGCATCGCGGTTCTCGGAGCGTAAGACCCCTGCCGCCGGTATAAACGCAGGAGCACATTGTGGTTCGAATACTCGTCATGTGGTGGCAATAAATTTACCCGGTTCTTCGCGCTCCACATGTCGAGGAAAGAGAGCCAAAGATCCGGCGGTAAACCTTCCGGGGATAGCTCTGCTACTAGCCACCTCGAAGGTCGCCAGACGACGGCGATGTCCGGTCCGAGCTGCGCGGATAGGGCCACAAAGTGGCGATCTACAGCACTCAAACACGCATAGAATCGTGACGAAATCGGATCTCTAGGTCCAGGACCAATACGCTTAGAACAGATCGTCTTGGACCCTGAATTCTACCCCCTGGGTCGACCGTCATACTAACATGAGACTCGAATTCAACGCCAGCCGCCCTCGAGCGTTCGCAACCCCGAGTCCGCGGGAAAACGGACGTTACCGTCGTGACGTTCCCGCACAACCCATTGAATGGACGGTGCCAAAACTACCCAAGGTCCGTGCTCAGCGTTACGCTAGAAAGAAAGAAAAATAAATGTCTCCCTTAATACCACCATCCACGAAGAATGCACGCTTACCCATTATCGGCCTGCGCCAGCCCATGCGTGACCCATCCAATATTAATGTCGCGTCGCAATATAAATATGGTGTGGGTCGGCGCAAATTGGCCGTTGCACCGAGCCTCGAGCTGGCTCCCGAGAAAGGTAAAATTGAATGGGGCCCGTGTCTCAGATGCGGATCTGCGGCCTGGTGCGTTGGAGACAGAAATGGAGATGCCGCCGGTTGAGGAGCGTGTCCGAGCCTCCGAGGGGCACGGAGCCAGCACCTGGGGATGCAGTTAGACGGTGTCGATGCGAATGGAGAGTTGTGATAGGCGTCCGGGAGCGGGGTACGTGTTCGAGAGGGTGAGGCAACGGCGGAGAGGATGATGGCCGAGGTCACTGAATTTGGTGGGATGAGATGTTTGAATGATAACACTGAGGAGTCAGGGTTCGGAACGTTAGAGTGGGACATCTCTAGAATATGTTTTATCTTCATTCGAGTGTGTCATACATGCAAGAAACGCGTTACACAGTACAAGGCACTGTCAAGTAGGATTTGCGGCAAGAAGGATTCTGAATAATCATACAACAGACCAAACGTAAAGGCAGCTCCGAAGGTAGTAAACTGCAGCCGGGTGTGTACCTTCTACCAGCACATTTCTGTAAGAAGAAAGGATGAATTAGTTCTCCATCTGACTTAGAGGCGGTTAAGCCTTACCCGAGAAGACCGCCTCGCTCATCATTTACGGTGGAAACAAGTCGTTCCAGCGGTTCACGATAGGGACATGAGGATATCTCTCAATCGCTTCGGCTACTTTTCTGCCGTGTTTGCTGTCCGGGTGAACAACGAACTCGATAGACTGGATTGACTGGTTGTGTTGGTACAGGGCGTCAAGTGAGGGCCAAAAGGAGGAATAGTTCTGGTCCTCCAGTGTAGGAGGTCTGATTGCTGAAATACGGATCGCTGGGAGCTCGACCAGGGGAAGTTTGCACATGCCCGGGAGGTTTAGCGTAAGACGTTCTAGGCGGGGACAGAGAGACATAAGGCACTGCATTTCACCGACGAGATCAATGAAGAAGAACGTATTCGTCCCCATTTGGACGGACGTGAGTTGGGAACCGAAAATCTGGAGAAGGGTCTCCCATTTAGTCTCCCAGCTTCTGCAACATCCGCAGTACAAGTGACGGAGCGAGGGGAAGTTTTTACGTGGCATGATGAGGTCGGCCCCTTCGCCACCAAAGGCGAAGGCGAAATTCGTGAGGTAAGGCATCGGCGGAAGTGTTGCGGCCTCAGCCGTCAATGCTCGAGGTTCTCCTGCCCACGTATGTAAGGATAACGAACGAAGATGGGGTGTCGCGCTGCATAGTGCTTTGATTTGAGAAGGAGAGGTTCTCATGAGAAACGAAGACAGGTCCACGACTCTGAGTGAGGCTCCATGGGAACACAGAGCATCAACAATGCAATTTGGAACGACGTGATCCACAAGTTTCACTGATGTTGTCCTGAAATCGACGATGGAGAGGTTGGGGGAGAAGCGGATGATCTGGGAAAGAATCTCAAAGACGAAGGAGATATCGGCCACAGTACCTCTCTCCCCTAGCTCGTGCCGATCTGGGAATTCGACGTCTAGACGATGGACGAAAAGTCCAAGCGCGGTATCGATGAACGTCGGATGATCCTTCGACTTTTGCAGAGTTGCCGCCAGCGACCTGAAGGTCGAGGTACTGTAGACACGCAGCGACTTGTAGAGGAAGCGTATCGAAAGCTTGTACCATGATTTAGAGACTAAGGGGAGGGACCGGCGAGTCAAAAGAGACACTTCCAAGGGCAACTTGAATGGGACGTCCTCCGGGGGGTGAACGGGATAATAGGCCGACGTATAGTCGTAGATCTCTGGCACGAACACATCGTTGACGAATGTCGAGATGTCAAATATTTGCATCCACAGCTCTGGTGGTAGTGTCGGAGATGAGGTGACTTCTGGTTCAATGACGTCTAAGAGATGATCCTAGATACGACAAATTCTTAGTACGCGTTGAGCTGTTCAGACGAGAGGACGTACCATAGCAAGACAGGGTAGTAATTCAGACGACGGGCTGCAGTCAGACTTCTGAGCTCAGAGATAACCGCTGGAAGATGCTTGTCTCTGAAGGCTCTGATGGGACTGAATCTAGCCTTCCGTGTGCAGACTTTTCAAAGGCGTTTATTACTGTTTACAAAATTTGAGGCGGTCAACTTCTCGAACCAGCCACTCCAAAAACAGCTCCTCTTCAAAATATCCAACTCCGCAAAGGGCGGAGTCACATGCCTAATATCGGCATCTGTTTTCCCCGCTACATATAACTGTACACAACAGCAAACGTTAACGATGAGTGCGTCGTCCTGCGTCGTGAGACGGATTGCTATCTGTCGCTTCAGATCACCCAGTTCATTTCAAGTTGGAGGTTGAAGCCATAAAGTGCGAGCTCTGTCCTGAAGATGACAGAGCAAAACAGACTTTCTGGTAAGCCTCTGTCCTCTTCGGCATTCGCTGATGCAGTCCTGAGGTCGAGAATTTCGTACGATCTATTATAGAGGCACCGTTGAACTTCGCTTCTACCAACGAAGCTTTCTTCAACGAATCGGCCCAATCCTATAACCAGCGCCCGAACGTCGACCAACATGTCAAGGTGCTCGTATCTCTCTTCACGGCCTATGCAGACCTATTCGCATCAGACAAGGAGCCGACAATGACCATGATGGATTTTGCGTGTGGCACAGGTTAGTTTCATCCAATGAGAAGATTTAACACTTCTTATGCGGCGATAGGTCTCATCTCCAAGGCGCTTCAGGACTACACGAAGCGAATCGTCGGCGTTGATATCAGCCAGGCAATGGTTGACGAGTATAACAAGACATTCGCCGGTTCTGGTAGAGATATATCAGCTCGGTGTGTCAACCTTCTTGAAGAACCTAATATGCTCGGTGAAAAGTTCGACATCGTCGTTGTATGTTATTTTTTCCTTGACGTGGACGACCCCCACTTACAACCCACCGCTTTCTATCATGATTAGTGTGCATCCGCCTACCATCACTTTGAGGACGTCGATGCGTACACGCGTTCTTTGGTCGCCCATCTCAAGCCCGGTGGATCCCTCCTAGTTGCCGACCTTGTCAAGCCTGAATCTGCCTCGGACGACGGGAATCCGTCGCTTGCACATGACGGCGATCATCATCACGGACATCATGATGGCAGTCAAGCCCACCAGCACGCTCATGCTCCAGTTCGTGGGCATGCCGATCTCTTCCCCAAAGAAGTGCACCATATCGTCGCTCATCGTGGTGGGTTCTCCAAAGAAGATATGGAACGCACTTTCAAGGCTGCCGGCCTAGAGGAATTCTCCATGAAAGCCACTAGCAGCTCAGCGCAGATAACCATGCATGGTCGACATGTAAGGCTCTTCGTAGCTCGTGGCAATGTCAAGCGCGACGCCCCTCCGGCGGATTGATTACCTGTAGGGCAGTTGAATAAGACGTAACGTTAATGCAGAAATTATCTTGGTGATGTATCACTGTTACTTTACGGCAAATGTAACATACGTATGTAAGAACCTGTCAAAATGTTCTGGAAAGTTGCTAATCTCAGCATCACTAGGTGTTCCTTGAAGGTCTTCTGTTTTAGTTCGAATCTTAATGCCGTACCCAGGACGAAGGCCGTCAGGTACGCATCAGACACCGAGCCGCCACGAGGACAGTGCAAAGAATAACGACAGTACGACGATCTCATGACGACTCGGGCCTGAGATATAGGAGAACAGAGGGGCCCGCCGTCCACACTCCGCCTCCTCCCATACTCACTTTCTCCCATCGTCGAGCACCATGAGCGAGCAAGATGTCAGCCATGCCAACAAGGCTTACTTCGACGGCTCTGCTAGCGATTTCAATGAACAGCACGATAATCGACACCGGGCGCAGAGCATGGCAAACGAGATCCTTCGCACGCATGGGAATCTGTTCAAGCCGGATCAAACGTCGGTGCTCGACTTTGCCTGTGGAACGGGTACGTCCGAGCCTTTGCGCTTACTGTTATCTCCCTGCATCTTTGCAACGTGAGGACTAACTGACTATGATATATGGCAGGCTTAGTGTCGCAGGTGCTCTTGCTGCATGCGAAGAGCGTTCTCGGCGTCGACATTAGCTCCGGAATGATCGACGAATACAACAAGATGGCTGCTCAGCTGCAGTCGAATTCTCCCGGAAAAGAGATTTCCGCTCGCGCTGTGGATCTTATTGCGGATCCGGGTGCCCTAGGTGGTCAGAAGTTTGACATCATAACCGTGAGCTCTGTCCTTTCTTACGAGAATCCAGTACACACTCCAGGTTGACCACCCGTCCATTCCCAGTGCGCAGCCTCGTACCACCATTTTGACGATATCGACGCTGTCACCGAGATCCTGTACGAACGGCTCAACCCGGGCGGTTCCCTCCTTGTAGTCGATATGCTCGTCCTCGATCCTGGAGAAGAGCCCGATGTTCATCCTGAGACGGCTATCCAACCGGAGGAAGTGATTCGTATGGTTCCCTACATACATGGATTATCTGAAAACCAAATGAGCAGTGCTTTCGCCTCTGCTGGATTGAAGAACTTCTCGTTGTCGCGCTCGGACCGCAAGCAGGTACGCGTGCATATCCATGGCCGATACGTCACGCTATTTGTCGCACGAGGAGACCGTCCAGCAGTGTAGCACGATCACTTACGAGCGTCGTATTGTGAAAGTCTTCATTTTCTTTCTACAGCTGGAGTACATAAATTAATGAATAAGATAGCACATATATATGCGACGATTTCATACAGATGACCGGGTAAGATTTTCTGGCGACCACGCTAGAAGGTATCACGCGATCGAGAGCTTCCCACCAAACCGTTTCCTCGCCGCAACATCTGCGCGCGTCTTAATCGTTTGAAATGCCTCCCACCAAGCCTTAGCCCGCGCCTCATCCTCCGTATTGCCGACCTTGAAAACATCGTCGTCATCTTCATCCTCGCTGTCCTCCAGTAACTCAATGTTCTCATATATACCCCAAACCCGCCGGAGGATCACAAGCCAGCCCCTGAGGACCTTCACAGCCCTCTGCATCCCGTTGTCACCAGCATCCACGCACCGCTCAACGAACTTGCCAAACCGCTCGATGTCCCCGTCCTGCGGCATCGTATGCTGGCACCCCTTCACCCACACATCGAGCATCCCTAGCACATCGCCCACATCGCCCACAGCCACCTTGACCTTTTCCTCCTTCTTCTTCTCGCCGTCCGGGCCATCCGGTCTGACAACAACGACCTGCCTCTTGAGCGTCGGCCTCTCCTCGTGCTTCCCATACGGCGGCGGCATCTTCGGGATCGCGCGCACCTTGCGTTTCCGGTCCTTGATCACGCGCGGCGCCTCGATCTCCCCGCCCGCTGCGAGGTGACGGGCGGTGACGAGCTGCTCGCGCTGGACGTTGTACGGGAGCGCGTGGTACACCTCCGGCTCGATGGCGAGCGCGCGCAGCTCGTCGTCCGTTGGAGCGAGCGACTTCACGCCACGGTTCTTCTTCGGGGGTGTGACCCAGCCGATGTAGCCGCCTCCGCCTCTTTTGAAGCTTGTGCCTCTTCCTCTGCCGTAAAAACCGGTACCGCGGGTGCTCGCGCCGCCGCCCCGACCACGGGGAGCAAAAAGGCTGTTCTTGCGTGGAGAGATGGAGGTGCGATTATGCGGTCTGAGCTGACGGGTAATCTGCTTCACGTTTACATTCGGCTTGATACCTTTGACGAAGATACGCGGTTTTATAGGATCACCTGCACCAAAAGCCGGAGGAAGTAAGCCTGTCGAACGCTTTTCAGGAGACACTGATGCCCCAGTGAAAGGTGATCTAGGGCGAGAGACGGACCGCGAGCGAGAACGGCGCTCGTACTCGGAATTGAGCTCACTCCGAATACTCGCAGGTAGAGCATCGAAGACGGATCGATCAACTTGCGAGAAAGAGGGCAGATCAAACTCGTTTGTAGTTTGATTACCTTGATTTGGTGGCAGCTTGGCTTCAGGGCTCGGTTGACGAGGAGGCGGAGGCGGAGGAGTCTTGAAGCGCGCCTGCTGCTGTTGCTGTGGAAATGTCTTGGATGTCGAAGCAGTTGGAGCTCCATCCATAGGTTTCGTAGGACTGACAGATCCCGCTTTCTGATTCGGCTGAAACAGCAGTTTCCCCTGGCCAGGAGCAGCGCTGGTGGCGCCACCAGACGTACTCTCGAGTTTCGTAATCTGTATCGCGACCCCGCGTAGCTCCTTCGGATCAAACGCGAGGGCTTTCAACAGACACAAGGCTTGTTCTGCTATGTGCTCTGGAGAGCTGGTCGCGCGTCCTTGGGCGTCACCGAGTGGCGCTTGCTTGTTAAAGGTCTCGCAAAGACCATGGCCAAGGAACTGATACGCTGTTATGTATCATCTATGGGATGTAACATTTGATCAGTACACACCTTTGGGGCTTCGACAGGAGCGCTGGGATCGCGCTTCATGATCTTGAGTGTCAACGATCGACCACGCATGTTAATAGCATCCAACCGATGGGAAACTTCCACTGCCATATTTCGGATGAACGCCTCAGCCTGTTGGACATCCTGGAAGCGGATGCCGTACTGTGAGAAGGAGCAGAGCGACGTCAGCACAAATGAGGTGCCGCAAATCTGACTAGTCCCTCACATTAATATCGCACGAAACCGACTTCCTCGGCTTATCCGACTCCAGCGGCCTTTCGTCCACACCTCTTAGCGCTTTATACAACACCTCGCCTGTACCAGGGCCGAGCGCTGCACATAGCTGTCCCTTACTCTTCTTCATGAGTGTGCCTAGGTCTGTCGCGCCGAGCTTTTGCTGAGCTTTCTGACGAAGGTGATATCCGAAGCCATGCAAGTCACGAATGTCGAGGGGGGCAAGGTATTCGGAGACATCGGTCGCGTGTAGATGGAAGGACCCTGCGGGTTTGGCGCGTCGGGTTGCGAGGCGGGCGAGAAGGATGTTCTCGCCGATACCAACGCTCACTGGATAGATACCACGCAATTAGTTGAGTAAGCAAGACGAAGGAGTGACGTGTGCATGCCTTCACAGTCCGTGAGTCGTCTGACCTTTGACCTGATAGTCTCAGCCAACTCCTTCGCGTAGTCCCTTGTAGCGCTACCCGGAGCACCGGAACGAGTGAGATCTCCTCTGAGCGTAGCCACCGCCGTGGAGACATCAACAAGAGCCTCGTCCACGGAAACGGCCTGTAAGTCGTTTGCATACCGCATGAGGATGGTGTAAAACTGAAGAGAAATCTGCTTGTATCTCGATGGCCGTCAGTACACAACAAATGATATGATACATTCAGAGCAACGACTAACTTCTCAAACTCATAAGGCATAGTTTGCACGTCCGGACACAGCTTCCTCGCTTGTTGCAGACTGACGATAATACCATTAGTAACACACCGAAAAGGAATGTCATGTACAGCTCACCTCATCCCGCTCTTAATTCCAAACTTCCGCGCCTCGTAGCTCGCACTAGCAATCTCGCTGGTGCTAGACCCTCCACCCTGCCCACCCTGCGAATGACAAACAACAACAGGTGTCCCACGCAAGTGAGGCCTTTCGATAAGCCCAGCCGAGACGAAGAACGCATCAAAGTCGCAGTGCATGATGACGCGTCCGATTTCCTTCCCCTTCCCCTTGCTCTTCTTGCTGGGTGACCGAAGCACAAGCTCAGCACCCATCATGCTCACGCCTCCGCCACCTGAGTCACCGCCCCCTCCCGCACCATCGACATCGGCCATGATAGTATCTTCTGTGTCTTCAGCAGCGGTCCCCTCCAGTCCAATAGCGAACCCGTCTCGCTCAGCTCTCTCCTGTGCCTGCGCGACCAACGAGCGAAGCTCGGCCTTCCAGCTCGAAAGGTGGTGCAGGCGCGAGTTCTTGTAGTAGCCCTCGATGAAGTCGGGCGCGGCCGATGTGTGCGCAGCGCGCCATGCCGGATCGGCCATCACGCGTTGAGCATTGAGATTGGACTCGTGCGTCGCATAGCCGGGGACGCGACGCGCGTCAGCCTCACGGGCAGGGTCGGTGGTGAATAGTGAGTCCAGGTCTTGCGGAGCCGTCTTTGAGGGACCAGCTGTTGCTGCGCTCGTCTTGATAGGAGATGTTGATGACCTTGACACTAACGAGGGACCTGCTCTTGTAGATGCCGCCTCACGCTGGAGTGGTTTAGGTGCCTTCGACGCTGCAGTAGCAGGGACTGCCCCTGCACCAGCGATGCCTGTAGAGGATGCTTTTGGTTGATTCTGAGCCTGAGTGGACGTCTCTTCCAGCGATCGCTGCTGCTGGGTGTTCTTCGCCCCTTGGGTCACCAGCGCTCGACCCTGTCCGCTGGCCTGGAAGATGTAATCACGCCAAGGTAGTAGCGTCCCCGCTTTGATGCTATCCGTGATCCATTCGGGTCTCACGACCTTCATGTTCTTGAACTCGCGAACCTTGGCGGGGGTCAAGGAGCAGGTAATGATGTGCGTCCTGTCAATAAATTAGCGATATCCGCATTCCAACAGCGAGTGATTAGGCAAAAATGTATACATACACTATGCCCTTTGCGTCTAGGTAGGGCTGAAACACGCCCCCATATTCTATGACTAGCTTGCGCAAAGTTTGGACTGATGGCGTGGTATATCCATTGACCTTCGATGGTGTCAACGTGGAAGTGAAAATGGCAGGTTGATTGATCAGCTGGGAATCAGAGCACTCACATATATCGCTATCCCAGTGAATATCCCGCTCTTCACCCCGTCCTTCTTCCCTATCATCTGCGCATTCTGTATCTGAAGCTTTGCGCGCTTGCGTCGCATGTACTCGCCGAAGTTGCCGAAGTGAGCCTCTCCATAGACCTCGGTACCGTCATCAAATGTCTGTGCATAGTCGCCTTCGCTGACGATGACATCTCTTCCACCCGCGTGCGTATCACCTTCCTCCCTTTCGCGCTTCTTGCCTCTGGTCTTGACAGGTTCGGCTGGATTCGACTTCTTAGAGACACCATCGCTACCCTTTCCATCATTGCCGGCGGTAGTTTGTGGGATGTCATCGCCCGATAGAACGGCGGACTGGAGGATTTCGAGAAACTCGGGGTCGTCGGGGTCGTATAGCGCTGAGGAAGAGTTGCTTGCTGACGGGAAAGTCTGTGTTCCTTGCGAGACCATGAATGTCGGGGTCAGTCCAAGAACATGACGGTTTCAATGAGTATGATACGCGACAAGGTTGAGATTGAGGATTCTGCAATGAGTTGGGAGAAAAGGAGGAATACCCAAAGTGGACACGAGTCGACGTGTTTGGGTGCTTTGTCACTTTGTTTGTTCCGCCGCTATAGGGGCTAATTCGGCACTTCAACGTAAACCAGCAACATCGTGGTGGATGCAAGGTCATTGCATTAGATAAAATCATACGTTGAGGATTCCTGGAAACCAAGACACACAAAATCCTGTTTCCAGGTCCGTTTATGACTGGCGACGTCACAGTGATTGTTCGGGTACCATATGCCAGCGTAGAAGTGTACGAGTACGCTGCAATCGAGTCTATGTTTATCTACGCTACTGGAACCATTGTTCCTCTTTGAGCTGATCCATATCTGACGGCTGGTCAAGCTTGGTACTAACTAACTGAAGATCTGGATAAAATTCTCTCATATCCTGAACCCAGCTCTCTGCCCACCCGTGACGACGCCCGTCAACCGTGCTAATCTTCCGTAGAGGGCACCGCGAGCGAGCAAAAAGAGCCTTAAAAATTACAGGTTCGGGTCTTCCTTCCCGAGCAGCACAAAAAGAAAACTCGGACAGGTCCGGCAGAACCAAAGCGTTGAAAAGGTGTTCTAGCTCGCGATCCCACGTGACACTAACGACGAAAACCCGGAGTCGGCGATACGTTGCTGACCCTCTGGGTAAAACGATCTGTGATGTTCCAAAGCGCCGACGTTCAAAGCAAGGCGAAAAGAGATATAGCTCCTCCAAGCGAGGGAGGAGATCGGGGGCACCTGAAAAAAGGACCCAGGATGAACTCATAGTTAAGAAGCCGTTCTTGGCCCGGAAGTCCAATATCAGTTTGCGCAGGTTGGACGACTGCAAACTGACGTGTGCACCAAGGTGGAGCGCCTCTTGACGTGTTTCATCACCGTGACCAGTAAACATGACGTGCAAGTTTGAGACCCGGGTCTTATCCAGACAGAAGTGCGTTTGGTTGCCACTACGTCTGTCTTCAACGCTGCAGTTGACGACGGATAGGGACTTCAAATTGGGTAGGTCATAAAGGCACTCTTCTAGACCGTCCCACAAGACACGGTCACCGTGATAGTCAATCTCCAAAGCCTTGCAGGTGGTCTTGAAAGCGTCGATACCACTCGCTGCAAGTCCTCCGAGACCTTCTTCGTTGATGTAACGGACATGAATGTGCATTGGGAGAAAACGACACCACGAGAATAGCCCCGGGCAGCGAGCAGAGCGCGTGGCCGAGTTGGACGGACTGGCGTTGAAGTGTACATGCGTCCATAGCTTGGGCATACTGATCGCGACAGCCCTCCAGTGTCGACAGACGTGTGAGAGGAAGAGGGATTGTATGAAATTGAAGTGAGATCCACACCGAGTGTACTCGAAGATGATGAAAAGGACGTCATCTGGCACGCAGCGTATGGATGATAAGAGTCCTACGGGCTCTGTCTTCGCGTCCTGCAACTTGGTCTTGGGGTTGTGAACCTGGGCTACGAGAGAATCGAGCCGGACAACACTCGCTGAGAACTTTACGTCGGTGTCGCGAAGCTGACTCTTCTCGACAGCTAACATGGTGTTATGGTTTGATGCAAGGCAGGGTGTCAAAGGTGTCTGGATCTGAAACTGTTTACCAGTGTCCATTAATCTCGACGGATCAAGAGAGGTGCCCTCAAAGCGCTTACATCAACCGCAGTAAGACTAGCAATCTAAGTGAAGGCAGTCAGCCAGGGCTCACTTCGGGTAAATTTCCACGTACAAACTGTGCGTCTCTGTTGAATGCCATAGCGCGTCGCAAGTCCTATCCAAGTTGATCCTTCAAACGGTCTCTGAGGATGTTCCCGTCGGCGAGCCAGAACCTAGTAGTCTCTGAGACGCGGTCAGGTATCAACCGATGCACGTTGCATGAGCGAGCATAAAACGTTTCGGCAAAAAATACGTGTGGTGACCGTAACGTGGTCACAACTTCATTGGCGGGCGTTTTGAGATACTCTCCTAATCTTTCCGGCGACGAGCGGCGATTAACCTTCTTTCGCGTTTTACGCGCCGTATAAATATAGAACCTCCCTCCCTCCCTTTCTCTTACACACGAAGAGCGGCGAAGCTGCAAAGGAAGAGTTCATTTACAAATAAAGACGAAGCGCTCTCTCATACCATAGATCATAGCTGTGGCAGAGTTGTAGCGCGGCCGCTGATCGCGGCGTTTGAGTCCTTGCCTCTACATACAGACTCCAAGTGCAGTCGCGAGGACTACACTAGGCCAGGGGACACATAGAGTGCATACCCACATGACCCACACTTTGCTTCCTTTTCCATCTGAGGGAGAAATACACAAGTCGTTTGCGGATGCATGGGTGCAGTGACTAGTGAAGCAATGACCAAGGTCAAAGAGCGCCCAGTCGTGACGGAAACCCGAGCTTAGGGCAGGCGGGTAATGCAGAACCGTGCGAACGTACAGAACTGAAGGATTTACCTTGTTCGTGAGATTTTGACTTTGAGACACTCCGCCAACATATAGTACTATAGTGGCTCACCCATGCCCATTTTCACGCGCAGCAAAGACCTGACGTAGACCGACAGCATAGTCACTATTATCTTCGTACATATTGTCCTTGAGTAAAAAATGGAGATATAGAGGTAAGTCGACGAGCAGCAGGGTAGCAAAAGACTATGATATAGAGACAGAGGATGGTATATGAACGACCGTATATTTTGCATATCAGCGAGAAACTTGCTGCCCTAGGATAAAGCAATCAAGGAGCGAGATGGCCTGCGACATGTGGTAGCCAGCGAGGGTGCGGGGTGATGCAAAGGAGAGAAGAGCACTGCTCTTAAGAAAAAAGGTGCGGACGAGTGAGAGCCCTAGTAAAACCCTCTCTGACTAGGCGCATGAGACGGCGAAACGACATTCGAAGACGGATACCCCGACATCTGATACGACTGCCACAAGCACCATCAGCCACACACACATCATCGCAGCAGCATCCCGACGACCCACTCACCTCAGCGCTATACGGCGGGCTCATCGGCGGATTCACATAGCGCGACTCGGACCCGTCGCGGCTCCGCAGATCGTTCCGCAGGTCGTACGTCGTCCCGCTGACCGACTCCGAGCCTCCCGTGAGCGCGCCCGACGTGAACGCGGTGGGCTGCAGGGGTTTCTGCGCGTAGGACCGGTAGAGGTCGACGTAGTTGGCTTCGGTGTCGCGCCACTTGCGGAAGAACCAGAGCGCGGCGCACGTTGCGACGAGCGTGGTCACGGCGAGGACGGCGAGGCCGGCGATGGCGCCTGAGTCGATGCCGCTGGTGAGGTAAAGAAACGTCAGAAAAGGAAGGACAGGAGGAGGGGAGGAGGGGAGGAGGGGAGGAGGGGAGAGGGCAGGGTGACATACTTTGAGGATGAACCAGAAATATTGTTAACGTTGTTATACGTTGTAGAGTCCCCGCTGCCGTGTCGTTAGCGCTAGTACCAAAATCGGCAGAATATAAACGAAGCGTACCTTGCCAGCGTCATGACCTCGGCGTAGTCAATGTTCAAGAGCTGAGTTGCAGATTGTGGAAGATTTGTGAGCTTTAGTTGATGTTCCCCGGGGCCGAGGTTATCCGCGTGGAAGAGCATCATCTGTGTATACCGCATGGCCTTGTTCGAGCTGAAGTTCATGGCTGGCTGGCTGTCCAGCTGCACGGAGTACTGCCCGGTATCGGAACCAATGGTTCCGTATAGCGATATTACGTCGCCTTTTGAGATGAACTGAGCATGAACCAGAAGATGGTGCTGGATGATGACGCACCCTAGAGTAGATGGGAAGTCAGTCTAGATGAAATGTGAGGACAGCAAGGGTACGCACAGTGAACTTTAAAGTGGCCGTTGCGCTGGAGGTTGCGCTCGAACTTCGCGCCTGTCAGTCTCTCATTCACACCGGCTAAGAAATAGAATGTGCTCACTGCCCAGTCCCGTTATTATAAAGCTGAACGTATGGTGGGTCTGTGCTCCAAGCCTGAGAGGGTTGATACGAGAAGGCGGGCTCCGTGTCTTGTATGATACTAGAAACAAGCTGCTGGTCGCTGTCGCCCACTTCCGACTGCACGACAATCTGATACATGTCAGTCACGTCTATTCCGTGCTCCCATGTGCAAACCCCACAGATAACACGCACCAGGTCAAGGTCAACGTAATGTCCCGTCGTGTCCGTGTTGGTGATCGACAATTTATGCGTCCCCTGCATCAGCCCACTCTGGTTGAACAGCAATTGCTGAAAAACCTCGGTCCCCGAGTAGCCGCTGAGGTTCGAGTAGGTGCTGTCGTCGACCTGGACGGTGTACGTTCCATGATTGACCCGCTTCGCACCGTAAATCCACACGCCGGTGCCGTTGAAGGTGAGGGTCGCTCGTCCGCCGGTGACGTTGCAGGTGGTGAAGGTGCCGGCATAGTAACTATGCAGGTGAGACAACGTTTGCTCGATCAATTGAAAAATGAGAGGACGTACAGGCTGGCGAGGTCGTCATCCTGGGAGCTGCCTGCCTGCCAGTTGTTGTCGAAAGTGATGAGGGGGACCTGGTCATCGAGGAGGGTAGTGTAAGACGGCATGATTAGTGGAAGAGGATGGTGACGGGAGACATGGGCGTCGTGGTCGCGGGGATTGTTTTGTATTATGAGCTGGTCTCATGTCGCCCTCGGAAGATCTGGGCGGGGGCACTGGCGTCGGTAGAGCGTCGGTAATCATGCCGACTGACAGCGAAGCCCCTGAACGTGACTGCGAAATGTCAAATCCTATTCACACCACCAGAACAACTTGGTCATTCCACCTCACGTCAACATCGACGTCGACACGGACGATCACCAACATGCCTGCGTTCGACACTCACAAGACGCTCCCAACAGAGCTCTGGATCAAAATCATCGAACACGCCACTTGCGTAGACAACGTCCTCGAGCCGGACATCTACACACACGCCGAGCTCATCGGACCCCTGTTCAACAGAGACCACCACCCTGCGCTGAAGAGGTCGCTGGTCACACGGCGCTACCTGCCACGGGTCTCCAAGACATGGTACCAGCTCGCCATTCCCTTCCTCTACCAATCAATATGGATCGGCCGCAGCCGCGTCCTCGCGTCTCTCAGCGCTACCCTCCACGACTCCGCATGCAGATCCCGACGCGTCGATCCCCCCGACGGCGACGACCCCCGCCGGCGGCCGGTGGGCGCGTACACGATGCGACTCGACGCTGCCTTCTCAGATCAGAAGCCCCACCGCGATATCTGCATGGAGAATGAGCTCGACCTGCTCGCGGCCGTCATCTCCTGCCTCCCCAACCTCGTCATCGTCTCTTTCGCGATCAAGACGCCCCTCTACGACCGCGTCCGCATGCCCAACGAGGTCATCGACGCCCTCTGCAGCGTCGGCAAGTCGCTGAGAGTCGTCGATTGGACCAACGATCGCCTCCTACCCACAACTTCAGACGTGCACGACCTGCTGAAGGCCGCACCCAGCCTGCGAGTATACTCCTGCCACGCGCTAGTCGCCTCCGCAGGCCCCGAAGAGCTCCACCTCCCTCCTCTACGCTCTCTCACCAGCCTCACCATCTGCGACTGGCCCATAGAAGACACCCGCCAGGACCTCATCCCGTCCTGTCTCCCCTCCCTCCGCCACATCACATTCATCCAAAGCAGAGACACCGCAGCCCCAGGCCTGCACATCGACCCCCTCCACACCCTCGGCGCCAACCTCACCTCCGTCTTCCTCTTCATCACCACCTTCGAGCACAGCAGCTACTTCCAAGCCGTCGCATCCAAGATATCCGCCTGGTGCCCCCGCCTGCAGAGGCTCGGCCTCTCCCTCCCGTCGTGGCTCACGTTCCCAGTCCGCCTGCAGCCACCGCCCATCGCCTCGCTCGCGCTGCGCAGCCGCCTTCTGCAGGCGCCTGACGCCGACTACCGCTACCTGCTGGAGTCTCTTGCAGCCATGAGCGCGACGGCGCCCTCGATCAAAGTCGTCCAGTTCATCGACCGCTACAACGTCAGGGACTTGACCCTCAAACATCGCAAGACGCTTCGAGCTGGGCTCCAACGTTTATCGACTGTTCGGCTTGAGGATCACAACGGCGAGGCTATCAGCTGAGGTGCGAGCGACGCTCTTTCGAGTAAGGTTGGGGAACTGAAAGGACTCGTGTACTGAGGTAAAAGCCAACGTTCTTTAACGAGCTAGGCGCATCTGCCTGACTGATATTGAGTGCTCTCTGAAGCCCATCAGAGCTGCCCTGGTTTTCCTCAACCTTCCGAGCTTCTGTCCTTGCGCCAGGGACGGCACCGAAAGGTCGCTCCACCATGGACTCGTACGACGCCATCGTCTGCTCGCGCAAACTATTCCCGCTCACACGTGCGGCGCTCATAGGACGCGCGTTCAGCCAAGATCCAAATCCAAGAGGTAACTAATATTGTCCCATGATATCGATGTAAAGCAGAATATACAGATGCCAGGTATGTGATTCGTGTGAGATACAGAAGTCCGTGTGATGACCTGCAAAGAAGAATGACAGTTAGTAAAACGCCGAGAAACAGCAGGGGGTAGGGTAGTTCAGATAAATAAATTGGCAATGTAAGATTGTCTCCACAGCGAAGCAGAACAGGTCTGAAAGGTTCATCCGAGGAAAAGGGGGGGTGGTAGAGGTGTACTCACGCTAGGTACAAATACAAGCCGTGATGGCACGATGCCAAAGATCAGAAGGAATGGGCGAAAAGTCTGCGGAAAGGAAAGTCAGCATAATATTACAAAACTGACATCAATAAAAGAATCAGAAAAAAAAGGCAATGTAAAGTTTCCGCAGAAGAACTCGGTACAGGTCTGAAGTATATCATCCCGCTAAAAGCTGAAGGAAGCCCGCCACTCACCATCTATAAAAACAATAAATCATCACAGAGAAGCCGGGATCGGAGGCATCGCCGTCGCCACTGGCCGCCAGCGCATCTGTCTCCCCGGCGACGGCGCCCCGTACTCCCAATCCTGCTCCTCCTTGCCACCACCCCCCTCCGCACCGTCGACATCGACATCGTACGCATCGCAGTCCTCGACGTACACACCGACACCGACACCGTCCTCGGGCTCGAGGAGCACCTCGCGGCTCCCGCGCTTCTCGCGCAGCTGGAGCTTGCGCAGCGCGGCGATGAGGTCGTCCGCGAGCGGCGCCGCGTTCGGCGGGTCCTCGCGGATGGGTTCCCAGCCGACGGGCGGCGAGCCGGGCGGGGAGATGAGGAAGTTCTTTTCGATCGGAGGCGGGTGGAGGAGGTGCGACGAGGAGGAAAATGAGGAGGCGGTGAGGATGGGGTTGGGGTCGGAGCGGTAGACGCGCATGATGGTTGGGGAGCTGGAGGGGGAGCTGTGCGTCAGCATTCATGCATATCAACAAATGATTATTGGTGGAGAGAGAAGGGATTTCAAGCAAGAATGCATCTATGGTGAGGGAACAAAACAAAACATACGCATCAGCATGCTCAAGCACCAACGGATCACACGTCCGCTTCGCCCGCTCTGCCGACTCCTCATGATAAAAAACGACGATAACACGCGCAAACGACGGCATCGGCGCCCACTGGTTGATCTCGCCGAACGTCGCAAAGTGGCCGCGGAGGAGATCGAGCAGCTGCGGCTGCCGGAAAAACTCGGGGGGCACCCGCGCGATGATGAGCGAGTTAGTGCGCTCAGATTCTTCGGGCGCGAGCACGCCAACGGCGGGGCGGGTGAAGGCAGAGGCGTCGGGCATTAGTGGTATGTAGCGTTAGGTTGCGATGAAAAATGAAATGAGATGAAAAGGAAGAGGAGAAGAAAAAAAGAGGAGAGTGGATGGATGGATGCAGGAAGAGAGGAGCAGTACTTGGACGAATCTCAGCGATGGGATTCTGGACATTTTTATCCGCCAGGGTATCCGCTTATGTAAGCGGAGAGCGACTCCGGCTGCCCACGTGGGAGCACCGCCTGCACCGCTTGTCGCTGCCCCAGCTCAAGCTAGCTCAAGAGGCCGGGCGCTCTTCGTCACTGGGCCGACTCTTGGCCGATACCTGCTGCGTATAGCACCGGTGTTAGACGCCAAAGGTCCCCGACTTGCTGCAGATGTTCCCGATGGAAGCATCGCCCAGTGTCAGGCGGGATGGCAATGTTCCGATGGAAGACTTGACTCGTCAGCCAAGAGCCAAGTAGTGATCATGAGAATGGAAAAGTATACAATGGGTTACAGTTGTCTACGAAGATACACAGCACACGTTTGTATTCGTAAAACGTCGTTATTTTTTGAGATCAAGCATCAAACATCTCCCAATGGTCACCACTCAGACACGCGAACAGCGACACTCAAGAACGCAACCGCTTCTCCACAGCCTCCTGCTTCGCCTTGAGCGCCTGCACCTTGTCGTCCTTGGACGCGTTGAAATCGACCGTGACCTGGTTGAATCTGCAGTATACGTTAATGTTCGCAAGTGCATCAGAAAGAACAGCAAAAGTGTCATCGCTGTGACAAGGACGCACGGGTTCTCGGGTGATTTCTGGAACTGCTTGAACAAAAGATCCTGCGGAATGCGCGATTTAGCACCAGTACACATTTGCAACGCACGCTTGGAGCTGCCAAGCCCCGCTGGGAGTGCGACGTACCTGGTATTGCTGTAGCCGCAGTCCGGGGTGCTGTGGAGGGATAACCGTGTCAGCGATGCTACCCTCACGCCTGAGACACAGTGGAAGAATGGATAGACACGTACGTCTTTTCTGGCTATGGGCAGCTCGCGTTCCTTGTATGCCTCAAATGCAGCCTAAGTTTAGTGTTGATGTTAGATATACGGTGCGATCCAGGGCACGGCACAGCACTTGCCTTGAATCGTCGCTAAGATGCAAAAGACAGGGGGTCAACTCGAGCCCTCTCGGTACGTCAAAACTTAGCGGACACGCACCTCAGGATGCCGCTCGATTCCAGCTGCCTGCGTACCGACGCTCGCCTTGTCCATCCTCGCAGTAACTATATCCAGGAGATCGAGCGCATTATCAATTCCCGTCGCAGAGAAACTCTCTGCCTCTACCGGCTTAAACTCCTCCTTCTCCTTCTCCTTCTCCTTCTCCTTGTCCGCCTCTGCCTGCTTGCTCGCGCTCGCAGCGATCGCCCCAGGGCCCGCGGGCGGTAGGTCTTTGCCCTTGCCCTTCTTCGCGCCGGCCTTGGGCGCAGCCTTCACCTTGGCGGGCGCCGCGCTTTCCTCCTCCGCGAGGAGCCGCGCGAGCTCAGCCTTGCGCGCTAGTTCGGCCTTGCGCTTCTCCTCCTTTTCTTCTTTAGACTTGTTCGACTTGGAGCCGTCCGTCCATTTCTCGGCTTCTTTGCGCTCCTACACACGACAGAGATGCCACAGCCGTATGATGCACGCGCGACGTGCGCGGACGGAACACGAGGCAGAGGCGAGGAAGGGGAGCAGGCAGGCGCCTCTGTGTGAGCAGATCATCGCAGCGCAACGCAGTGACTCACCCGGTCGGCGGTAGCTGCGTCCGCCTTCTTTGCCTCGTTCTCGGCTTTCTTTGAACGCCCACTTTCCTTCTTTGCGTTTCCTCCTTTGGGTGCCATGGTGTTTAAACCTGCTGAGGAGGAGGCGTGTGTGGATGATGGACTAGGGGATGAGTGAGCTTGAGATTTGGGCGGCTGATGTCACACCGGGACCGGATCTTATCTAATCGGGAAATATGACTCGCGGGCGAACAATTGCTTCCGTGGGCAGTGGGACACAGCCACCAAGCATACCCTTGGACAACCGCTGTCTTTTGGGTCTTTCCGTTCTCGTTCTGCAGTGTGCACGTTTCCTCGCGAAGGTGCTGTGTGCGATACGGGCCGATACTCAGCGATTCAGTTATAGGTAGGTTTTTGGACCTTTCTCGCACACGCATTTGCTCAGCTTCTTTCTCCTCGCCGTCGCCGATACAGACGCTCTCCCTCTCCTGAACAACACAAACATCTGTTGTCGAAATGGCTGATATTGGAAAGTGGACGGCCGGAGGGAGCTGTAAGTACTTGCCTCGCCATACTATCGACGTCTCCAACATGCCAGACTAGATGGCCCCGTCCTTACGCAAACCGATCTCTACCTCCTCCAAACCGAGCTTCAGCTCAACCCGATCCTCGAGGGCAACTCCGCCTTCCACCTTCTCTTCAACATCCGCGACGGTACGCATCGATATCGCACTGGCTACTAGCTTCGCTTTGCTCACGGGAGAACACAGGCCAGACGGGCGGCTTCAACCCCGAGGATCGCGGGCACGACCTGCCCTTCACCGCCAAGGACGAGCCCGCGACGCTTCCCCGCGTGACCGATCTGATCATCATCAGCGAGCTCACCCCCTGGTGCACGATGGTGCACAACGATCGCGGCGTCACCATGAGCGACGTCTGCACCAGCCTCTGGAAGGAGTGCGTTTTCTCTCCCTCTCTCTGGCGCCTTGGCTGATTTCGCATATGAAACGAAACACAGGTACACGGAGAACTTCATCACGGAGGGCGAGTTCGCCTGCCTCGCCCCGCGGGTGCAGGAGCAGGTGAAGCGGACTGCATCGCACGGCCAGGGCGGGGGGAACTGGGGAGGAATGTACTACACCCCTTCGTCTGCTCCGAACCGGTACAGGCGCGTCGGTACGTTATCCCTCATTGCCCCATCCCACTCGAACGTTCTGTGTTCTTGGACCTGTGCAGACAACGCTGACTCCACGTGTTTATCTTTTGTCTCTTTGGATCCGCGGTGACAGATTGGCTCCGTGATAAAGTGTACTTTGAGACGCTCCAGCGCAAGGATGGCTATGCGATCTCCCGTCTGGGCTTCAAGGCACCGAACATCTTTGTGATGAGCCTGACTTCGTGAAGCGCTGGTGATGGCATATGTGATGTTTCAGATCTATACTTTTATTTTCTTGCTTTATGTCGTTTCTATATCTTTGCTCTGTCGATACCTTCTATCTCGTCTTGTAGGCCTGAAATGCATCCATGTACTAGCTTTGCTGTAATCTTATCTTGGTGACGGAGATATCTCGTACCCTGAACCACGAGTGCGGGCCGTGCTCCAAATAGCCGCTGGCAGCCTCGCGGCGTCCTCGAGGCGAAAAGGCGCGATGAGCCGAGATGAAATGGGATGACAGGGAGCGGAGGCAAGGGGTATTCAATTCTAGAATATTGCAAAGTGGGTTTGTAAATTTCGTAAGGCCACTCCGGCCACTACCCCCCCTCCCCCCTTTCTATATATGGAAGGTACATCCCAATTTGGTCACCTACGTCAGCTACTTGACATAATACATCCGCGACCTCTAAACATACGATGAAAACATAAGATATCCAATAAAATACATGAATAAAACATGGCGGGCAGCGCCGCACTACTTCTTGCCACCACGTTTAGCCTTCTTAATGGGCCGCTCGTGCGACTGGCACCGCCAATCGCTCACGACGTGGTCCAAGTACATACAAGTCAAGTGGAACTAACAAAAACATACGAGTGAATACATTAGTATGCAACGAGCAACGGATGAAAGGCTGAACATACCCATCCTGTCTTGCAGCGATTGTATTTGCACCGGATTGCAACACCGTCGCTGATCTCCTTTGGCGTAACAACCTTGTCACAGTCGCACACACGCAGCATCGCGTTGAGGTCGCGCTTGCGACTTTTCCAGCCGGCGCGTGTGACAACGTCATTTTCGACGGATTCAGGCGCGTCGAGTGAATCCTCGTGCACTGGTACGGAAAGATATATGAGCCAAAAGAAAGAAACAGACGAAAAAACAAGCTCACCAGCCGGTTCATCCTCGACATCTGACACCACGTTCGAATCGTGATCGTTGACTGCGCCATCCACGACGTTCACGCTGTCCGGATGGACGCCGTCGCTCGGGCCTTGCTCATCAGCGAGTGCAAGACCCTCGTGATCGTCTTCGCTCGCGTTTAAGGCCAGCTGTGATGTTCGGTGCGCGTCCGAGACTGCGATGGTGAGTGTTTGATATGCCTTGCGTGACTTGCGCGACTTGATGAACCGTTTCTGCCAGACGAACGTCTCCATCTTTGTAATCTCCTCCTGGGGAACCTCAAACTTCTCGACGAGAGGGGGGAGCAGCTGAGATGATGCATGGTGGATACGTAGGTGGGCAACCATCAAGTACCGCCAGACGGCCGGATTGCGAATGGCGAGCTTGTTAGTGGGAGAGCAAATAGGGCAGGCGATGGGGACGTTTGAGCAAGGCGTGCTGTCACTTGTTGTTGCGGCGGAGTGATACGAGAAATAGATGAGGTTCGGGCATGATGAGCGGGTGAGGTCGACCTGGAAAGTGGCCGCTGCTGATCCTTTGGTGGGCCGGAGATAAAAGACGCACCCAGATTTTGCCGCTGGTTGCATGCAGAACCCACACAACTCGACGGTACAATCCAGCCCATCATCCAAAAGGATGTGGACGCCAACGTGCTCTATCATCCGCGGACCGCTGTCACGCTGCCACTCGAACGTGGGCTTACACCTGGGACATACATCTAATGCGCTGTCGAGGGTGTAGGTCGGCCAAGCTGTCAACGTCAACAGCGAACGCAGCACGACCTGACAAATTGTCAGTGCAAGCAAGGTACATAAAGAATAGCGAGTGCTCACCTCCGGGTCTGTAAGGGAAAAGTTCGTTTGTTGGCACAGAAGGTAGACGGGATAGCCCCGTTGCTGAGCGTGCAATCTGCAAGTGCAGGCTCACAGCAAACGCTTGCAGCACGTGTGTTGCGATCACTCATTAGATTGCCATTTGTCTACATACTAGTCTATAGGTTCCTTAGTATAAATCATAGTAGATCTCTGTTGCCATTCCTTGACGCGACAGCACCAAATCGCCCGAAAATCGTCCCCAATCCAGCGCTCTGGACCTCTAAGATAGGAGCCTACCTTCCCCATTTGGATGTCCACGTGGACATTCTGGCTGTACCCGAGCTCAGCCAGTGAATTTCCTAAGGCCTGCCCGGTACACCCCCCCCCTAGACCCTATATGCGGTATTCGGATTCTGACTACCCCTTGAGCGGAGGCAGAAAGAGGCAGGTGCACAGCCACCGATTGCCCGATCACACAGCTCACCAAAGACCTCTTAGACGTTCTCTCCCATCGGATGCCCTGCGATGACCTGCTTGTATTCCTGACGTGCCCTTTTCTTCTTCTCTGAATTTCCTCATAGTCACCCCAACTGAACAGTCGCAATCAACATATCATCGCCAATATCCTTTCCTCGAGGCCACTCAGCATACGGACATACCCATCGCTAGGTCGGACACACCCACACCTCCTTATACATCTTGCTTTCTCAGACTTTCTCTGGCTGCCATATCGCTCTCAGGATCTGCGCCGCTACACCTTCCAGTACAGATTCTGAGCCTGCCATATCCGAATACCACCAATATCCACAACATAAACAGCTTTTGACTCATTTGCTGTGCGGCTCATTGTGCTCCAGCTCATTTTCTTTTGTGCGTAGTCCCTTCCTAGAACAAACACACATGGGTCCCCTGATCATCGGCTCTCCCACCGCCTCCCCAGTCCAAGACCCGCGATACCATTTAGGCGCCCCGTCCGGCCCCACCCTCGCTCAAAAAGGTCACCATGTATAACGGCTACACCAACTCGTCCGGCTCTGGCACCCCTTTCATCCCCCCACTCCCCTCCCCAGAGAGCACTGTGAACCCACATCCGCCCGCGATCCCGTCCCCAGCGGCGAACGAGACCGCGCCCGCTTGGGCACAGCAGCCAGCTACGTCGACCCAGTACCCATACTACCCCCAGACGCCGTACACCAGCACACCCTTCATCCCACCCGGCCCGCCCCCCGCGCCGAGCGTGCACGCCACGCCCGCGGGGCGCATGCAGCACCCCCCGGGTTCGTACTTCCCCCCACCATCGTCCCTCCCGCCCGTGAACCCCGCGGCCAACCCACCGGGCGGGTTCAGTCACGATTACACCGGATATCCGAATCTGCAGGGCACACCGTGGGCGCCGCCCGCGGCTGCTCCGCCTCCTCAAGCGGCGCCACCGCCGATGCATGCACACGGGCACGCACCACATTCTGCACACGGTCCGCCCCCGCCGACGCCGTGGCATGCGCCTGCGACGGCGTACAACCCGTTTCAGCAGCCGCTGCCTGGTGGGTATGGGCAAAACCCCGCTGCAGCGGCAGCGGCGGCAGCGTGGGGCATGCCCCCGGGTATGCCTCCGGGGATGCCCCCTGGGATGCCTCCTATGGGGGGTATGCCGCCCATGGGCTACGGTATGCCGCCGCATATGACACCTGCGGCAGCTGCAGCTACGCCGTGGTGGGCGAACCCGTACGCGGCGCAGATGGCGGCGGCTGCTGCTCCGCCGCCACAGGCGCCTCAGCCTCCGCCCGCCGACCCTGGTGTCGCGGGCATGCGCCACGACTTTGACGGCGCGAAGGATATGATGTTTGCAGAGGGCGAACACTGTGCGTCATATGCCGATTCTCCTTCTGACACCGCATACTTATCTTATCTTATCTCGTATCTTTTTCTCAGACGGCCCCGTCCTGGAGCCCTTCCTCTCGCGCGTCGTGAGCGCCACGATCACGATCAACCCGCTCATCTCGTGCCTCTCGAGCGCAGAGGGCGACGACTACCTCAAGTGGGTCATGACGTTCCACTCCAACACCTGCTTCCGCACGATCGACCCACGGCGCTCGTGGATGAAGGGCCGCAACGAGCCGGCGACGCACCCGCGCCTCACGCACTTCACCCTCATCTCGCGCGCGTTCCCCTGGATGGTCGTCATCCAGGCGCGCAACCGGCACGTCGGCGTCACGTGCGGCGACGTGCTCGACGGGATCTCGGCGGTCATGTACGAGAGCGTGGGCAAGGGCGACTACGAGGGCCTCTCGCGCGCGAAGCAGCGCGCGGTGTTCGAGGCGTACGAGCACAACCGCTCGCGCGCGCCGAATGTGCCCGGGGGCGCGCTCGGCGACGGGCTCCGGAAGCTGGACTGGCTGTGTCGGGATACGAACTTTGGCGGGATACAGCAGAACGACGATTTTCTGCGGGAGATCGCGGGCGAGATTCTGCCGTGTATATTTGAGCTCAAGTGCTTGAGGGCGTATCCCGAGACGGCGGAGGAGGCGAGGGAGCGCAAGGCACGGGAGGAGGCGGCGGACCGCAATCAGCACAGGGCGAAGGTGCGGGTGGCGACGCCGCATGCGCCCAGCGTGCGCTCCGTGCACTCGTCCCGGAGCTCTGCGGGGCGGTCGTCCAGGGCGGGCTCGGCCCGCGGAGCGTCGCCGCCGCCGGACACGGATTCGGATTCGGACTCCGAGACCGATTGATTTAGAGTTGTGTGTTTTCCCTCTCATGACTTTCTTTCTGTTCTGTCTCTCTTCACTCGATGTTATTTCTGTGTTTTATTCTCGCGTCTTTCTAACCAAGATCAAATGTTGCTGTTGTTCATCTATTATGTGCTTTTTACGCGTCACACTCACAGGTTCTGGAATGATGTCAATTATAGGTCATGTTATGCGATACCGCTGGCTCTGGAGTAGCTAATACCGTTTTTTCTTTCTGTTTTGTAGTACATACCATTCTGTGTTTTCTGTTTTCCTCATCAATGATCAATCATACACATCGCATCCACAAAGTTCGGCGCTACGTGACTGGCTGTGCCTTGACCTTGATTCTTGGTTTAGTCGTGAATGTTTGTAGCACTGCAGACAAGTTGTGATTGTTTTGCTTTGGAAAGTGGTTGAAAAAGGCCGACCGATGGAAGCCTTTTTCAGTCAACGTTTGCTGTAAGCAGGACCACTGAAGAAGTTATATTTTCCCTTCGGAGTATGAATCTCTGGACGGAGAACGCATGTTGGGCCAGGTTCTCTCTGACCTCCGCACCATCGATATCTGTCCGTCATCTGTCCATCCATGCGGTCCGCTCGTTATTTCTTTGACAAAATGATCAGCGAACACTGGATCCAGGTGTCGAACGCACAAGTCTCGACGTTGATGGCGCTAATGGAAATTATGTTCCGGCACGAAAAGCAAAGGATCCGACTTGAATTCAAGCTGAAGTCCGCGTCTATCGACGCCTTGTATAACATTCGGCGAGCAGCTTGTCGGAACATCCCTTAGGGGCATTGTAATGAATTTGCTTTCCCATCGCTTGAGCAGGTTTTTAGAATGCGATTAGAATGGCCATTGCCATGACGCCTGCGGCGATAAGAATGCGGCCTTCGGAATGACAAAGCCGAGGGCTTCCATCCCAATGAAACCGAAGCGTCGGCGATGGAGCCGAAGTCATGAGAATCCATGAGAATGACATCGAGGCCCATCCGAGTGGGGCCGGCGGGACATCACAATGACAGGAGTAAGGCACCCTCCCCCATTGGGAAGGAGTCTAATCCAGCTACCCCTGAGTCACAGAGATCACAGAGCGCGAGCATGCTGAATCAACGATTTGGCATGGTTTTCCTCAAGTATCCAACGCTCAGCGCTCAACATTCAATTGTAGGTGCACGGTCAATTCCACGCTCATACGTGTGAGACACGGATAAGTACTGATTATCAACAAAACAAATCCTTTCTACCCTTTACCAGTACCCATCAGTCGCCCTTTACCCATCAGTCGCCCCTTACCCACCAGTCGCCCTTTACCCATCATCGTGCTTTACCCATCAGTCACCCTTTCAGGCCGTCGTCTATATTCGGAATGTTCCCTTGATCTTCTCGAACCCTTCGCCTCAACGCCACCTTCTCCGGTTTCTGCAACGTTTCGAGAAGGTGTTGTAGCCCGGCTTCCTTGCCTATTTATACGGTGAGTGTCGTTGATCAATCCTCGGCGAGCAGCTGTCTCTAATCCTTTACTCTAGTGATTGATCCCATTCGCGTCTCTTGCATCAAGATGCCCGCTGAACGCCCCCTCAAGCGAGGTGCTCGCACGCGTGTCAGCTCGGAAGACGGGAAGGTCCAGTGCATGTACTGCACGAAGATGTTTGATGCGAAGGCGAAGGGAGCGAAGGCAACTCACATCAACGCGTGTAGGCGAAAGCACGAGGAGGAGGAGGGGAGTAAGATTTACGAGGAGCGTCTTTCCAAGAGCAAGCGCAAAGGTACGCCGCTACAACTATCCCTCTATGCTCCATTGGTACGACTAAACTGCTTGACTCGAATAGAAAAAAAACGAGCTCACCGTGAGCTGGCCGCTATTGCTGAGTCAGCGTCTTCGTTTCATGGTCCCAACCTCGCATCGGATTACGGTAAGTTTGTTGTCTGACAACTTCGGAGTCTCTCAATTCAATACATAGCAGATGCGGACAGTTTCTCTCAGTACATGGAGATCGCAGCGACCGAACCTGGTTTCCAGGCTTTCGACGATCAACCTATCGACGATCAGCTCGACGGACAGAATGCAGGTGATCAAGGATCAGACAAATATTGGATGCGTAAGTGTCTTTCAACCTCGGTTTCATCTACGAGCATATCACCCACGATTCATGCAGGCTCAGACTCGCTCTTGAGTTCAAACACACAGTCTTCCATGGCAGACTCGGGACGCGTATCACCCCCACCCATATCAGTAAACTTCTCGTCGAATCGGTCACGCGGTAATCCTAAGGAATTCAAGACCGAGTACCAGCCCAAGAGCCGACGGGCCGAGTCAGCTCGCTACGACTCGTACGAGACCTTCCGTTCCCGTTCGTACGTACCCGAGGCCAAAGAAGACGCCAAACCCTGGTTCCCTTTCCGATCCAGAGGAGATAGCGAATTCGCTTCGATTGCTATAGACGCCAACCTATCCGACTCTCTCGTCAACCGACTTCTCTCGCTCATCAACGACGCGATCGAGAAGAAGAAGGAGATCACGATGAAAAACGCTCAAGAGCTACGGAACGTTTGCGATGAAGCGGCAAAGGAATTCACGCCTGTAAGTTCTCTCCACGCGTAAACACATACCATATTGTACGTATTAGCTACATGAACTTTTGTTGTATAATAGTTCCAGGAGTATCCCATCAATCTCGAATACAAGAAGAAGGAGGAAATCGAGCTCAACTTCATGGGGCGAGACCTGTGGGACTGGAGCCTCGATCTGCTCCACAATGAACAGCTTATTCCTCACTTTGTGTGGGATGCTCAACGTGTACATAAGCACAACGGAAAATCAGGCCCCGAGAGCGACTACATACGGTTCATTGACGAACCTTGGACCGCCGATCGATGGTGGGATATCCAGGTCAGTGAGGCTATGATCATTATAGTACTCACTGCAAATTGATACTCACATTGCGAACAGGATTCTCTGCCACAGTACCCAGACGCTCCATCGGCACCCCTCGCATACGTCTTCTACGCCGACAAGACCCGCTTGTCAAGCGCCGGAAACGTGCAAGGGTACCCGATCGTCGCGAGGTGTGCCAACCTCCCCGTTGATATTCGGAATGGCCAAGGCGTTGGAGGTGGTTGGGTTGTGGGGTGGCTACCGTTCGTGAGTCCTCCTTATCGTGAATATGACACTCGCATTAATAACTAATATAAAATTGACTGGCTAGCTTCCAGAAGACGCCGAGAAAGAACGAACGTTAAGCTGGACAACACTGAAGCGTGTCGTATGGCACGAGTCGGTGGCCAAGCTGTTTTCTGGCGCTCAACATTCCTCACAGACCGGCTTCTATTTTTCTGGCTGTTTTGACGGCATTCCCCGGTGGCTATTTCTAGTCATCCTCATCCTGTCTGCCGATTACGAGGAACAGTACGTCGAATTAGTTTCACTAAAGTATCTACTTCTTCTCTGACATCATTGGCAGTATAGATGTGTCATGGCATTGATCCGCGGAGCGATGGCCAATTTCCCGTGCCCGATCTGCTTGGTGCCGTCTGAGCACCAAAGCAGGTGAGCGGAGGACTACCCTCGGCGCTCTGCTGAGGTTGCCGAGGGTCTTTATGCTGACCTTAAGTCAGACAATCGGTCTAAGAAAAAGAAAGCCAAGGAACGGCTCGAGAGCGAGAGCTGGCGGCCTGTCAAGGTGCGCATTCGACCTCCTTCGAGCACGCATACTATACTTTTCTTGCACTAACATTGACATGTCTATAGAATGCTTTCTGGATGCTTCGCAGCTCCGACCCAGCCGATGCAGTATCGGTCGACCATCTACACGCTTTCCACCATGGTGTATACGGAAAGCACATCCATCCAGAACTTATCAAGATTCTTGGCAGCTTCGATAACAGTCGCGAGTATCTCAGCATACTAGACAATCAGTAAGTCCTCGAAGATCTTGTTGTCCGGGTGTCTACAGTCCACTTATAACTTGCAGATTCTCCCAACTCCCGAGTTGGCGCGGCCTTGCTCACTTCAGCGGGGTCAGCACCGTCTCCTTCAGCGATGGAAATAAATTCCGAGACATCTCTCGGGTGAGTTTTTTTTAAAGTCGTTCGCCTTAATTGCTAATGAGATGTTATAGCAAATGCTTTTCGCTGCTCATAACGTCATCCCCCGACCCATATCACCCGAATTCCACGCATTGCTCTGTTTACTCAGTAGTTACCTCGAGATCGACTCGTACTTTGGGCTTGAGGTTCAAACCGACGAGACGCTTGCAGCTCTAGACAAGGAAGTCGAACGCTATGGACGACTCTTAGATGTGAGTAAATTATAGGACTTAGACTCTGTGCTGAATAATTCTTATATATTCCTCAGGTATACATCGAGGTCGCGAAGGCTGCAAAATTGCGGATCGAGGATATCAAGACCAACTGGAACTTTCCAAAAAACCACGCCATCCTCAAGCACGCTGTCGAGGACCTCCACCGAAAGGGTGTCAGCCGGAACTCAACAACAAGGATTAATGAGGGTATACACCTGCCCTTCAAGAGATCGTATTTCCTTCGGTGTAACGGTAAGAAGGTCGAAAAGCAGGTACGCGGATTTTGAGTATGCATCACGGAGGCGTCAGTACTGAGATTAACATCATTGCATTCATTACAGATCCTCCGGGTCGAGGACCATCGGCTTGCCGTGTCCATCGTCGAGGACAGAATTCAAGCTCAAGATAAGCGACTCAAGGCTCGCTCATTGGTATCTGACCATCACGACGACTGGCTCGGTCCAGCGTTTGAGGGTCACTTCCATGTCGGCTCGCCTTCCCCACCTCAAACTGTGAAAGACCTCGTTAGCTCCCATCGCTCCTCCGACCGAGCATACATCAACTTCCGCAAGTCACTCAAGATATTCATTAACGAGGTCTGCCTTCCGGATCGCAGCTATATGGGTCCACCCGTTACGGTTCGCGACCACTTCATAGTATGTTTTCCTCGTATCAGGTGCACTTTAGTTATACTCACTCGTTGTTGCTATTCTATAGATTCAGGAGTACCGCTATCTCAAGATAAACTATGAGTCGATGGAGACCTGGAAGATGTGCACGGATCTCCTCCGGTGCACCCCCAGTTTCTACGATAAGCCACGGTACGACTGTGCGATCGTTCACCTCGACGATGAACCAGACGTATATGGTATTGTTCGCTTGATCACTTCTTTCAAATTTACCATCCCCGAGCTCGGCGCAAACAGCTCTCCTTTCCATGCTGTTCTTGTGCAGCCGTATACCTCCGCAGTGGAGAAAGGCTCTCGCACTCGCCGTTTAGATACTGACCTTGGATTTCTTCGAGTCAAGGCTCAACCCCGCTCCGACGCTTTCATGATCCCCATCAAATCTATCATACGGGGCGCCCTCCTTTTCCCCGATTTCCGCCGACCTGACGAGTTCCTTGTGAACGACTACATCGACGGTGACATGTTTATTCGCATGAAAGACCCCAAGTGGATTGGAATACAATAGTGGGATCTTTCGGTGAGATATATTCCTTCGTAAATCTGCTATCATGTCTAAATCTGAATATTCGAGCGCGCTGCAATGACCCGCTACCAGGTCGACTGTTACCCTATGTTTGGTTCCTTTTCTTCACTATCCAGGTTATCGTATCCCCTTGCCTTCATGCCGCCTCGTCTATGTTTTATCCATCGCCACCGAGGCGTTACTGCCCAGGCCGCCGTGTCACTCCTTTACCGGCACAATCTCATTCCACCCTCGACTGCCTCCAGCCTCTATACACGTAGGAATCCCTTTAAGGTGTACCCACGGCCCGTCAGTACATATTTCTCGCTGATCTATTCCGATCTTCACAGCTGACTTCCTATTTTCAGTGACGGTTGTCTTCCTCGCGCACCCAGCTGTGTAGCTCAATCAACCCTACACCCAACCTCTGCCTCCAGCGGAGTAGCCGTACTCGAGCGGTTCCTGCACCGCTGCACTTCAACCCTTACCGCGCGATCACATCAAGTGCCCGGAGATGACTACACAGCAGCACCCCATCCGTCTGCAGCAGGCTGAGAACGAGGTTCAGTACCTCCGCAGCGTCAACAAGGCTCTGCTGCGCGGCACTGCAGATCAGCAAGATGCCGCAGCCTTGCCTCTCACTGGCAGCATCCCAACCCGTTTTCTATATGCTCTATCGCTTGCCATCCCAACCCGCTTTCTATATGCTCTATCGCTTGCGGACATTACCCTCAGGTTCGTCACGCCATTTCGCACAGCTAACAAAAGACAAGGACCCGCGGACGAGCGAATACGACCACGGCAGTTCTACCTCGCCAGGGCCACGATGAACCCGCGAGCATCAAGGGTCCTTATGCATTGATGTCCCCAGTGCCCAGTCCCAGTACATCAGGTGGGCGGTTCTTGGATTGGTGCCTTGTTTTTTCTATTAATTCAGTGCTGACTAGCATGCTGCAGACGTGTCTCATCAGCATGGATTTTTACTCATTGATACGGTGCATGAATCATTGTGAGTGCCTCATGCTCGGTTATCGCCCACTACTCAAGATCTATTCGCTCCCTTGTATTGTGCACGCGGAGTTAGGGTCGGTATCGTACATACACGAGGCAGCATGGCAGTGACACAGCATCCAAATCGTCACTGCATCATGGCTCCGGCATGCTTTACCACCTCATCCTCACCGGGATCAGCCTCAGTCGCTCGCCCCAGTCACGGTTAGATATTTATACGGTACGTTGTGCGACTCTCATTTATCCCCATCCCCTTAACATCTGAATCATGGCTACTGCAGGCGAAGATTTCCGCGACGCTATGCGCGACATCCAGTCGAGCTCCTCCAACGAGCAAACCGATCAGGAGGAGGAGGCCAATGGCGACGGCGACGTTGCTGAGACCAGGAGCGCTGAGACGCCGGAAGAGTCGATGATGCACAGCCGAATCATGGGCGTTGACGCCGACAGCGCGTCTGTGCCTGAGCTACGTGGGGTAAGTCCATCATGAACGCCTTCCATTTCACGTACTCACCATTCCAGGCCTTGAAACATGCACAAGGGGGATGGACCAAGGCCCATTCGACGCTCTTGGCGCTCTGCCGTCGGATTCAAGAGCTAGAGGAGGAGCTCGCGCAGGCCAAGTCGAAGAAGAAGGCCACGTCCATGGAGTCAAAGGTCATCACGATTGGCCGCCAGTTCATATATCTCTTTCGCCTCGCCCCTCCCAGCTACCTCTTTCCGCTTCACGGCGTCGAACCTCTCGACCCTCGTCATCCATCAAGGTTCAAGAGCGTCGACAAGAAACGCCGTTGTTTAGTTACCGAGTTTGTGAAGTTCCTGTCGCCTGAACTTCGTAAAGCTATCGTCAACTTTCCGAATTTCCAGGAAAAGGTGAATACCTTGGTATTTTTCACTCTGTTCACTCAATCTCACTCTTGATCATAGTTTCTTTTCGGTGTGCGGTCCGAGATTGGCACCATGGTCAACAGCGTCAAATCCCAGTACCCGCGCATCTATACTGGGCTCCACATCAGCAACCACGGGCTCCTAACCGCGGAGAACCTCACGAAGGACCCTACTGTCAAATGGCTCCTTCAGGACCCCTTCAAACCTGACGACCAGAACACCAACGGTAGCGGCAACGGCAACGGCGCGGCTGAGGGCGAGGGCAAGGGCGAAGGCAAGGGCAAGGGCAAGGGCGACTCGCAGGAGGAAGCGGATGTCGTCCCCATCTTTCCGAGGATACTCTTCCAGCACCTGTACTTCCCTGATGGCGACGAGCTTTTCAGGCAGGAGGCTCTGATAAATGTGAGTCTTACAATCTGTCTTGATTCAATCTCAAGCTAAATTCACGTCTCAGGCAGCTAAAGGCGCTTTATTCGGGCCAACGGCGTTGACTGGTCGCGGCGGCGCTGGCGGTTCAAAGCCGAAGGCGACTAGGTGGGGAATCAAGGCAAGCACGACTGGGCTTATCAGCAACATATCAGTCTTGGTGCGTAATCGGCATTACTGTTTGTGATGCTAACTAATTGTATTCCTAGGTAATACATCGACTCACCCCGGACCAAGAGTTTCACTCCCCAGGCAAGGTCACGCATGTCAATTGGGAGGCTCGGTGCGACGAGTACCTTTCGGTGCTGAACAGGAACCCCGATTGGACCAATAAGCTTCTGGCTTATTGGGACTCGTTCCTCTTCCCCTCCCAATCCAACTCTTCAAAGACGACTCGCGCAGCGCCTCGTGACCCTATCGATCACGCCAACTCCCTATTCGACAAGCTCCAGATCCGATCATCCGAGCCATCTGAGCCTGGCCCCGATGTTCAGGCCCCGCAGATCCAGGAGCAGATCGGTCAGCCACCCGTCTCACGAACGGACGCGCCGGCGCTGCCTGGCCCCACACCGTCTGCCACGGCTCCGCGAGCGCCCTTGAGCTCCGCTTCGGCAGCTCGTCACGGCACCCCGACGACGACTGCACCTATGGTCCCTCAGCCCCAGACTGTCGTGTCCAAACCCGCCCGCAGAACCCGCCAGATGGCGCAGGTGGCTGAGACTGAGGCTCAGCAGGAGACTCAGGCTGTCGAGCCGACGAAGGGGAAGCGCACCAGACGTACTCGGGCCACTCAGGAGTAGCATATTCGATGCATATTCATCTTATTACTCATGTATACTAATTGCTGTCATTAGTATATTTCTTACAACTTCTTACAATGTGTCCTTGTAATCAATCCACTTGAGTTCTGTTACTTTGCATGCATATAAGTGCGAGTGTAGTTGAAACAACGTCGCAACAAAGTGTTTACCTTCTAACCAAGTACAGGATATAAGAAAGCGAGTATAGACAGTAATAAGAGCCATTATGGCCTAGCGGAAGCTATGCCGGTGAGTACTAATAACTTTAATACTTAGAATGCTTAAGTTCGAATCCAGGTAACGCCAACAAATTATAAGTAAGTTCAGCTGTAGTGTATAGTAAGTATATCATAGGTAGTTTCTATAAGTAAAGTTAATCATCGCACTAGTACCGTACTAATAGAAATGTAATGAAAGCTACTGATCGGTCATTCTTTTTTGGATTTATCCCCGATCATTCCGATCCATTCCGATCCATTCCGATAGGGCGTTCCTGGCGCGCTCACACGGGCATGCTGATGTGATTGTAATCCATTGCCATGGTGCATTGCCATGCGCCATCGGGCTGATGGGCCGACCCATTGCAATGTCATGGCCATGATTGGCTCGGCTTACTGACATGTTGGCCTAGCCGATGGCAAAGCATGGCAATGAAAAGTGCCTTACATTACGATGCAACAAAATGCTTCACGTCATTCTAAAGGTTCCCAAACCTTGGCGATGCTCGTGAGAAAGTTCCGACACTGTTATGCGCTTCAGCTTCTGGACAACAGCAACGACCTTACCTCTCGGGTTGGCTCGGGTCGGTTCCTCTTCTGGTCCTAAAAAGGCTCAGTGCTATGATAGGAATCATAATCAACGCGATACCTCATCATATCCTGATTGCTAATCCGAGCGGCTGTCGGCGCGTTACTCGTGCCGTCACAGATTGACTCGTTAATCTCTTCCAGCGCTGAGAGGGTCAAGATATTGTATGTTACCCACCGTTGTTGTTTACTTTAGGGATGATGCTGCACGGAAAAAGCGATGAATAATGGGCAAGCGTAAACCTGATGGAGCACTTCATTATCGTATGCCCGTTCAGTATCGTCGAATACTGCGGATAACACAGACTCCAAGGCACGAGCTGATGAACCTATTCCAGGACTCTATTACTACGGGTCACTGGGCCGACACGAGGACACCGATGTGAGCTTCCAACAGACCGGAGAGCTCGGAGGAGTGATATGCTATGCTAGCCTTTCTCGAGTTGAACTTTGCAGTCTGGAGCTCCTGCTAACATTTGGATGGGCGTACGGGGGATAAAAAACCCACTTGCACTGATGCTAGCACTATTAGGTACTGCCGCGTACGTGTCACAGTGTTTATAGGAGCATCCGCTGGTACGTCAGTTCGAAACATGGCATCTCGACCATTCATGAGAACCCAACATTTTAGATGACAGAACTATTGAAAATAGCTACTTTGGAACCCGAGCACCACTGCCCTGCTTGGCACCCCTCGCAGCTATAAAGATGAGCGAATGAGTTTCTGGCGCCTGGTCCTAGCTTCTCAACTGAAGACCCATCTCTTTTACTCTATCCCTTCGGGTGCATAATATGTCGACACCTGCCGCTCCCGTGGTCCCATTGCTCCCAGAGAACACGCTGGCTAGCACGTATGGTGCGCTGTATATCTGTGTGGTGGTCGCGGCCATGTAAGGGATTGTGAAGTTTTCCGCGGAGACCGGTTGAAGTCTAATTATATACGCTTGCTCAGGCTTTTCGGGCTCACTAATCTCCAAGCGTTCTTGTATATTCGGATAGAGAACCCCGAGAATCGCAGCCTCATGCGCTACAAAGTCATTGTGCGTACAGGCCTCCTGATTGCTATAGTGTCTTGTTAATAACTTGCGACTTAGGTCTGCTGGCTGTGGTACGCGTTTTATCATTATTCTGTATTTGCGTTGTAAGGAATGCTTATTCTTAAGCGCGGGTCTAGGCTCTTGGATGCGTTGCACCTCGCACTTATCATCCATCTTGTATACTTCTATCTCGTTGAAAACTTCGGATGCCACAATCCTCGACCAAATTGTCTGGAGCTTCAAGGTAAAAATCCCTTATAAATCCATCATGCTCTAGACCAATGACCATGACATATCAGCTCCAAATAGTTGTCGATGTGAGTTTGTTTTATGACCATCCTTCTTCTCCCTGATACGCTGATGTTGATCATTAGGTCCTGGTTGTATACTCTGTCCACTGGTAAGCACACACGGTGCAAGTGAGACTGCTTAAGAACAAGCTTAAGAGAGCTCATGTACCCGCTTTCAGCTTGTATGCGTACCGCTTGTATCTACGTGAGGTTTTGATCATATCATCAAATTTCATTAACTGACGGAAGGCATTGTGTAGTCAGCCGTGGGAGGCGGATTTACGAAAAATTTGTATACCTCGCTGTAAGCTACTATATTTCGTCTACTGATAACTTGTTGACCTATTGACACTCGAAAGTGTTTTATCGTGCTACTAGGAGCTGGTAAGCGCCGTGGCCATCATGAGGCTTTGTATTACTTTAACTGACACTGGTATCAAAGGTGTGGCCATTTGTGAGTTTAGGACGGCGTACACGTCAAATGTGTCTTACACTAATCATTTAATTTACTACAAGCACTCTGCTGGGCAGTGTAAGCTCTTTAGCGCGACGCAATTAAGATCACCACTGATACTATTCCAGCTACCGCGCCAACGTCTACCCAACTCTCGTCACACAAACTCGGGTACGACATATACGTGACTGTTTCATCCGATAATCTGTTTCCTTATAACTGTGTACGTCTAGTGGGCGACATACATGGCCCTTGGTTCCATGGTGGTCATAGACTTCATGCTGGCATCGTCTATGTGCTACCTCTTCCAGGTCTCTCGGACTGGTTTAAGGAGGTATGGTGCCCAATGTCAGTGATCTCAGGAATGAAATACTGAGCGTTTAAACAGCACAGACTCAATTCTCAAGAAACTAATGCGTTATGTCATACAAACCGGCGTCCTAACTAGGTATTTCCCATCTTTGCTATGTGTTTTATTGAGAGCTAAATTATCCCTAGCCTGTGTTCGTTGTCTGCAGTGATTTGCGTAAGCGTGACTTTGGTTTTTCGAAGATCATGATGATCTTCATTCTGTTGCAGTTGGCAGCCATGCCGGGAAACTTCGTCTTCCTTGGAATCGAATTCTTTATCACAAAGCGTACGCACTTAATCGATGGTTTTGTATGGCCTGTTGCTGATAGACTTCGAAAATACTAGTCTATGTCAACTCCTTGCTGGCTTTGCTTAACGCGTGCTACTACGATAGAAAACCCTTGCACGGCACGTCTTCAGCTCAGCGGAGCAATCCTTCGCAAACCGGCGGACAAAATATTGTCGATCAGGGCGAAGCAAAGCAGTCCAACGTCATTGTCATCTCGCAGTCATCGACAACCGAGACCTCGGATGACGCATATCCACCAAAGCCGCGGTCCCTTGACGTGTGACACTGGATTGTATTCTTCTTAGATTAGCTCCCATATAAAAGCGGTTTTAGGAACAAGTGTGGAGCCATGGATTCGACGAGGTTTGGAGCAAAAAAGACACCCTAGATATATCCTCGTTGTTCGGTTGTACCCTAGGGCGTACCACTGGTGCATATCGCACTTGTGTAAAAGATCCTACCTTCAGTCAACCGTTGTAAGAATTATGTCGTATCAAATGACGGTTTCAGTATATGGTCCAGAGTTCTTGGAACTACAAAGAAGTATTTGTTGCACTTCTGGTAAATGCATGCAAACCGATGTGTTGCTAGTACTCTACTGCCGATGCATCAGCGTAAAATCAGGTGAGATAACAGAGAACGTCCATCGATCATCGGAGGATGAAGCGGAGATACTGGCCATTTTACGCCCACAGGATGTGCATTGACGCTCAGCGAACCACAGCGATGCATCTGCATCTGCATCAAGCTTGGCCCCAGCTCCCACACCACGCATAGAATGCAATGGCCCGCTAGATCAGAACCGCAACTTTCCCTGTTGTATGGGTCCCACTCGACGGCCAATAAAGGAGAAGCCGGTGGTTTGGAGCTACTTATAATAAAGGTCTGCACATGGTCCGTTCGCATCGTCATTCGTGCGTCCGGACCCTCATAGTAGCCCATGCCGCTAATAACGACCATCTTGAACGACCAGGCTCCATTGCTCCAATACGACGATAACTGGTCAGCTGGATCGTCGCAGTCAGACAATAACGCTAGCTTGTGAGTGTAATATTTTGTTTCATAGCTTCTATCTATCTGAACTTTGCATTTTACCGCAGCTATTACCTTGGAACATTCTCGACATGCACCGCGGCGAGTGGGATTGTCAAATTTAGCTTCAATGGCACGGGATTCGGAATCTATGGCGCCAAACGCCCTTTCCATGATTCGTACACGATCACCGTCGATGAGAAACAGGCCGCCACTCTCTCCGGAGACGAACCACAGAATGAGGAACAGTACCGACAGCTGCTATACAATACGGGCTCTCTAACGCAAGAACTGCACGAAGTTTCTTTGACCAACGTGGGAGGCGGCTATGTGGATATTGATTTTGTAAATCAGCTTCCGTTCACTTCTCCAGTCAGATCACTCAGGGTGTCTTTGTTTCCGCAGGTTACAATCCAGTCTCAACTTGGCAGCAGCAACCAGATCATTCAGACTCATGCTATCCAGGACACAGACTCCCGATTCTCATACAGCGGAAAAGATTGGAATGAGAGTCCCGCTAATGTTAGCATGTTCAACAATGGCACTGGACAGTGAGTCGTGTTCTGTAATGCCATAGTAAGTCAACCTGATTTGGGCGATAGCTCGTCGACGTTGGATGGTTCGAGTGTTGTGCTGTCTTTCACGGTGTGTATTAACGAGGTTTCTGATGGTCCTGACTGAAACTCTTTATGAAGGGTTTGTAAGACTGTTTCAGGTTCGTCGAAATGCTCATGTTTATAACACAGGAGACGCCGTGTCTTTGTTTGGTTCAGTCGGACCCAACAACGGGTTCTACCAGGCTCAGCTAGACAGCGAGCCGACAGCCGACTACAACGCAACGAGGCAGATACTTCTGACTCAGGTCATGCTCTACCATGCCGACAACTTGGGATCGGGAAACCACCAGCTCACGCTCACTAATACTCCTCAGACAGCTAGTCAATCATTGAACATTGACTATGCTGAGATCATGACCTATCAAAGTAGGTTAGCATGTTAATACAATCTCATTGAGCTTTCTGACGTCTACTACAGTAGGTACAGAATCCAATCCTAGCAAAGGTCGCTTTCTGTTGATAGACAAACATTAGCAGCACTATCCCTAGTTCTGAGCTCAACGCATCAACATCCCAGTGAGTCATCAAACTAATACCCTTAACAAGCTAACGTATGTTTCCCTAGTTCTAGCATCAGTAATGGGGGCATTGCAGGCTTAGTTGTACTTGGTGTTACAACTCTACTCCTTGCCCTCTCGAACTTTTATCTTTTTCGGAGACTCCGGATCACCGAGAGCCAGCAGGTGGACATGTACAGGTCCTATGCTGGTCGACCTATGACGGAGTATCAAACTGCTGCTTCTCAGGCGTTTACATCGGCTATAACCACAGACATCTCTTATGATCCCTCGAGCCGCCTCGCTCGCTCGTCTCAGAATGGAGCATCCAGAGCTAATGTGTGTCACGCGCTGTGTCCATAATCTCCTATAGCTGATGTCGGATACCTTGCGATAATAACAGCCCTTTGCTCAAGAGCCCCTGAACAATGATACAGGTAAGCATTTGATTCCATTATGTAGGGGTCGCGCATGCCTCACAAAGTGAGTGAAGGTCCATCCGCAGAAGAAGGCCTCTTTGCGGATCCGCTCCGAGACTCAGTCACCCCAACCGTCTCCACTTCTCTTCCAGACTATGCGCAAGCAATGTCCCGAGGTGTGCGGCAATAGAACACAAAGAAGCACGTCCGTGGTACCCAGAAGCCCGACTGGAGTGGAAGGGTTTTGGATAGTGGGGCATGGTCATCACGATAGTAGAGCACGTTTCTACCTAATTCACGTACTTGTTTGCCTGTGCTGTACATGCTTCCATTGTCTGTGCCTTGGAGTATGAGGCGGTCCTCGGACAGTCCACGAGTCCTTATAAAACTGCGATGTCTACCGCCCTTGCACCCCCAATGCAACACGACACCCTCAATGCAACATCCACTAAATGTGCTCTCCCTGACCTGATCCTTGGCAAAATGTATCAAAATTGGTCTGTAAGCTTGTATAGATGTATTCCGCTTGCCTACAAAAAACTGTAGCGTGAATATTAGAAATTTAATGATCTGTGCTCGAAACCACCCAAGTTTTGGCGTTGTTGAGAGATCAACACTCAGGGCACCTATCTTAAACTTGACCAACTGCTTCAAAATCTCATATTGATATTCCTATGGCGTTAATTTATCGTAGTATAAGTTTCTGTAGGCCATTGCCGTCTCTAGCGCGAACGGTGACCGTCATCAGTGCTACAGTGAGAGAAGCTGGAGAGAGGAGTCACGATTCCGGCATCCCTCTGGCAAGCTCAAGCTTTTACGCTATATTATTCAAAGACATGTACACTAGCAGAAGACCCTCATATATATGCTCATTAAGTTTGCGGGAGATATGCGTGAGCATCGGAGCCATGTGACAAGGAACAATCTCACCCTGTTGCATTGAGGGTGTCGTGTTGCATTGGGGGTGCAAGGGCGGTATACCAAGCATCTGCAGGTGTATCTTTCGGAGCATGGCGTTACACAGGCTCATATTTAGTCTGTGGATTGAGGAGAGCTTGTGGTTTTACGATAATGGGGGGCGGAATTCCGCGCCAAAGGTACGATCATTGGACTTGATGGTGGTGGGGAGCAACTCAAGGTACACGAGGCCTACTATAATTGTACACAGACACAAACAAAGACTTAGAATGGCGTAACTCCTCACAACTTCCACCGAATCCATTCAACAACAGCATCAGCGGCGACTATGTTTAGCCCGTCTGCTCGTAATTCGGCTCATTGCTTTGATGGATGGCGCGCTTTACCCTGATGCTATGACCCTATGTTCTCAGGCGAACACAGCTCAGCTCAATATCAAACAAGCTTTCGGCTTAAAATGTAAGTGCACAGGTGCTTAGAGACCCTTTCGATCCCAGCCCGTCTTCTCTAGCGTTGGACGCGCCTTAACTGCCAACGTCCACCATGCCGACATTGACGACGGTCTGGGACGACCAAGTGCCCCTCATTCAGTATGATGCTACCTGGGCGCCGGGATCATCGTGGTCAGATAGCTTGGCTAGCAGGTGAGCAGCGCTCGTTTGAGACTCCTGGACCCTGCCCTACTGACGGGACCTGATTGTGATCCCATCTCCACTTATTGAAGCTATTACCTCGGCACGTTCACTACATGCAACGTCACCAATGGTGTAGCCAACTTCACCTTTAACGGCACTGCATTCTCGATATACGGCGCAAAGCGAGGGAACCATGGAACGTACTCAGTTAACCTCGACGGCTCGACGGTCGGTACAGAAAACGGACAGTCGAACGCCAATGAATTTCAGCAGGTGCTATGGAGTAGCACCGGCCTGGCTCAGTCACAACACAGTGTATCATTGACGAACACGGCGTCGGGATCACTGTACGTCGACATTGACTATGTGAGACGTTCGGAATCACTCCGCTACGCATCCAAAGTGCTGATTCATCCATACAAATAGGTCGTGGTGCAGTCGCAGGTCGGGAGTGATGATCAACAACTTGTGTCCACGATCATAGACGACACGGATCCTCGCTTCAGCTATCCAAACGAAGGGAGTCAGTGGAGTACGGGTATCAGCAATGTGGGGCTGTATTACAATGGTACTGGACAGTGCGTATCGATACCTCTTTCACTTTGCCATAGTACTCTGAGTCCGGCTCCTGTAGCACGACTACGGCATCCCAAGCTCAGGCCACGCTCTCCTTCACGGTGCGTGCTATATTTGAACACAATATCGGTGCCTGACCCCATGACTTTACTCACAGGGTACGTAGCAAGTGTGATTGTCATCTGGAGATTGTTGCTGATACAATGCGGACAGGGGACGTGATATCCTTGTACGGGACCGTCGGCCCTTCCAATGGCTTCTTCTCCGTGCAACTCGACGGCCAAACTGCACAGCAGTACAACGCTACGAGGCAGTTGGACCATACACAGGTCATGCTCTACCATGCTGATAATCTGGGATCAGGCGATCACCAGCTCGTCCTTACGAATCTTCCGGTCAGCAATGCTGCGGCTTCATTGAACATTGACTACGCGGAAGTCATGTCCTTGTCCAAGTACGTATGGAACTTCCCGTTGCATTATTCGCGGAACGCTGACAATCACCTAGTGCTTCAACGAGGTGAGAAACACTACGAAGAGATCGAGGATGTGTCTAAAGTGATACCCGCAGTGCATGCACTGATCCTCAGGTCAACGCATCTACGTCAAAGTAAGTCTGTAACACTCTTTTGCCATATCATATACCCATACGGCATCCAGAGGAATCGATAGCGGAGGAATAGCAGGCCTTGTCGTTCTCGGAGTAACCACTCTCCTTCTCGGTCTCTCGACGCTGTACTTCTGGCGGCGATGGCGGAACTCGGAGGCCGAACAGGTCGAAATGTACAGATCGTTCGCCGTACATCCAAAGACAGAGACGGATGGATCAGTAGCCTCTCCGCGCGCTTTCTCTGCGACGGGCACTACTGAATTTTCCAGCGAACCGGGCGCTCGCCCCTCCCCCGCACAAGAGAGCTCGGAGGTGCGTACTCATACGTTAACTTGACCGTCAGGTTTGATTTTATTGAACTGATGCCGATATTCTGCCAGCTACAGCAGCCGAATGCTCGCGAGTCTTTGTACGGGCTCTCAGGTATTCGCCCCCTTCCCAGTATACCGGGTGGAGCACTGAGCGATTCAAGGTGGACCGGCGACGAGAAACGCGGGACGCCGTGAGAGCATGCGGCGCTCTCTTGCTCCCACCGTCGCGACGATGCCCCCTGACTATGCTCAGGCCACATCTCCGTAGTAGCGGGTTGAAAGCGCAGTATTGACGCTGAGTGGTATGAGTCGGAGTCTGGATCCGTCGTATGGGGACTATCTGTACTCGGTGTCACCACCATCATGATCCTTCCATTTTTTCGTCACTTTATTTATGGAAACGTTGAAAGTTTTGCCCGATTTTAATACCAGGCAAAGTTTAGGCGCCCATCGAATAACATCTCGTCATTCAAAGGCCCAAATGATACGAGTGAATTGTGACCTTCTGCTACTTCGGTCTTTTTGTACTTCTCACAATGAGTCCGACCCGAGATATCAACGTCGAAGTTTCATTAAAGCATGTAGCTTTGATTCCGAATTGCTCAAAGGAGGCTATACAGTACCTCTATGTGAAAACAGACGAACTGCGATCCTATGATGACGATATTGCAAATGTCCTCCAAGCTGCCGAAAGCAATGAACAAGACCAGCCGAACCACCAATAATACATGGGCGCTTCGAAACCGGTGACGCAGAGCTGCCCGAGGCCGTCCCCACGAGGATGATCCAATCGTAGGCTATACCGCCGAGGTGTCCAAGATTATAAGGTTCCGCGAGGCCGTGCGACGGGGGGTGCTCAACCTCCTCTTCCTTCCTTCCCTCCCCTTCCGCTCGTTTCTTCGCTCCAGAGGCACATATGCCCACTATCACTACGATCCTCGATGACCAGGCTCCTTTGATTACTTATGATAGATTCTGGGCGCCGGGTGCGGCCTGGGACGATAATCTCGCGACCGCGTGAGTAGTGCACGTTTATTTGCCGGCTCTTCTTAATGCGGTTTGCTTGTTTTGCTTGAATCGACCGCAGTTATTACTTGGGCACGTTCACCACGTGCAATGTCACAAGCGGAGCAGCTTCCTTCACCTTCAACGGCACGGGTTTCGCGATCTACGGCGCGGAGCGCAGCAATCACGGCTCGTACAGCGTGACCGTGGACGGAACATTAAGCACGGCCGGATTGAACGGCGGGTCATCAAATGCCCAGTTTCAACAGCCGCTTTTCACCAGGACCGGCCTGACACAGGGAAACCATACCGTGTCGATCGAGAATACGGCCTCTGGCTCGCTTTACGTCGATATTGACTTTGTGCGTCCCCTTCCGTAGTCATCGGCTGCCTGAAATAGAGATGGGCTGACGGATGAGCCGTCCGGTCAGATTATTTGGGAGGCGGATGTTCCGGGGGAGGAAGGACAAGAGCTCGTTCCGAGTGTGTATCAAGACACGCACCCGAGCTTCTCATATTCGGCAGGACAGTGGAGCACTAATCCGCCAAGTGTTTATTTGTACAACAACGGGACGGGGCAGTAAGTGCTGCACACATAACGATGGGGGGCTTTCTCTGAAGTCATGCTTTGCAGTACAGCAACGACGCTGGATGCAAGTGTAAACTTCACGTTTACGGTGAGTCACTAAATCTGTAGTTATAGAAGTGGGTTATGAGAACTGAATATGCAGGGTGCGCACCCTTGTATCAATGGTTTGTGTGCAACAATGCAGCTCACGTCCACTCCCAGGCGACGTGATAAACCTGTACGGCACCGTCGGGAACAACAATGGCTGGTACACCGTGCAAGTGGACGGTGGAACGTCGATGCAGTATAATGCGACACGGTTCCAGCCGTACTACCAGCAGCCACTCTTTCACGCCAACAACCTCGGTGGGGGAACACATCAGTTGACGGTAACAAACCAGCCGCAGGTGCAGGGACAGGCACTTAACATTGACTATGCGGAGGTGTATAGTCTTGGAAGGTGAGCGAATCTCCAAGTTCCGGCGCCGAGATCATCATTCCAAATCCAAATCCACTTCTTGGGGCAGTGGAGGATCATCACCAGGATCTACTAGCTCCTCCGGAGGCGGTGGTGGCTCCACAGGAAGGTGAGGGGCAGTTCGTCTTCCTTTGTGATCCTCGCATCGCCCTCATACGCCACTTGTGCCACGATCTAATCAGCAATCGCAACAGCCCACAGACACTTTCTTCGTCAGCGAAGTGCCCACCTTCCCCCTGAGCAAGCTATTTCTAGTGCTGACCACGGCCCAATCTCAACAGAGGCATAAGCTCGGGCGGCATCGCGGGCCTCGCCGTGCTCGGCGCGACCACGCTGCTTGCGCTGGGCGCCGTATACTACCTCTGGCGGCAGTGGAAGCTCGCAGAGCAGCGGTACACGGACCTCTACCGCAACTACGCACAGCGCCCGCTCGACAGCCTAAATCCGCCGTACTTATCCTCGGGCGGTGTCGCCGTCGCGAGCGGTCCACAGTACTCCGGCTCGTCGCGGACCCTGTCGCGCAACAACAGGTCGTCGCACTCGCACTCGTGGACGCGATTCAACGGTGGATCCGAGGACGGGCTGACTGCGGAGTCGGCCGGGCACGTTCCGAGGACGGCGTACATGCAGAACTCGTCGGCGGGCGGGGTGGGCGAGACGATCGAGATGCAGAGGCAGCTGAGGCATGGGATGGCGATACCGGAGGACCAGGAGGATACACATGTGAGTGGGAGGGTTTCTTTATTTTTGGCGTGTTGACGAGGGTGCGATGTACTTAGCTTTTGTTCGGACAGCCATACTATGATGCGGCGGCGGTCGTGGCTCAGCGCCGCCCTCCGGATGTTCCTGATGATGTGCGCAGCCAGCCGACAGCGACGCGCCATTCTTTCGCGCCGACCGTTTCAACAGACCTTCCTGCGTATACACGTTGAATTGGGCAGTATCCATTGTTTTGGTGTCTTTACAAAAGGCGCATCTGTTGACCTATGTTGCGGCTTTGTATGAGTATCTTTTCCGCTCGTCGAGTTATAATAGCGCCTTGGACTTACACATACCTTAATTATACAGACACAAACAGCATCTAGTCTATCCCATGATACGCATTGTTGAAAGTCGGCAATTAGGCAAGAACCTACGGCGTATTAGTACGAGAGTGGATGCACTACACCAGTACTAGTACTATGTAATTGCATTGTTGATTCGTGTAGCCAGTGTTTCAAATCAATGCTCAGCGTGCTGCGCACTTATCTTTTCCTCCAGCTTATGAACCGTTCGCGTAGTGATGTCGTAGACCATGGGTGAGTGTTTACCAGTGTATTGCGGTCACGTAGCATGCATGACTGTCAGTAATACCAAGATTTCTTGACGTGATTGAAATCACGCCACGACTCGCCGGCGTCTACTTGAAGACAGGGGTAAGTCTCTTTGAGGCGAATCGCCCATTTGTCAATCCAAGGTTTGGCTCTTGGGGTGTCGATATACAGCCTTCTCAACGGGCATTGCGAACGCGAGAGACACGCTTCTACAGCCCGAATCTCTTGTTCCGAGCCATGAGTCTGGTACGTGAAGCTGAAAGTGAGGTCTGTAAGAGATGGTAGGGTCAGGGCGTGGAACGTGTCAATGAGGTAGGCGGGATGATCCCATTCCAGCTGGAGAGATAGGAGCCGAAGGTGGGGCAACCGCGCGGTTCCTTGAGCTGCAACTGGAGGTTCAGTGCGAGCAGTGATATCTGACGAAGAAAAGCGACTCGATACGAGATAAAACTCTTCCAGGTTCGGGAAATCGACAGAGAATTTGACAATATCCAGGACTATAAAACTGTCCTCGGCAACATGATTCACTATGAGACGCCGTAGATTGGAGAAATGGAACGGGAAGACACGGCGGAAGTCGAGTAATTGGCATTCCTCTTCTCCATCCTCCTCCTCATATCTGTAGGGGTCGCGGTACGGATTGTTCTCTTCGGCGACTTCAATATGCAGATTGCGCAATCGGGAGAGGGCTCTATATATGTCAGGGGATCCAGTTACGTCGTCGTTCTCTACCTCGCTATCATCATATTCTTCGTTAGTAAAACGCCAGGTGGCGAGGTAGCAGTCCAACAGGCTTAACGACTCCAAATTTGGGAAGTGCTGAGCGAGCCAGTTGTCCAGTTCGCCGAAACTGACGGACTCAGCCCACGTGCGCCTGCTATTATAGGAGAGTTGAAGGCCTTTACACGTATCTCTGAGCCCAGCAAGAACCCCGTTCTGCTCCATCGCCTTCATACTTTCGGTATTGACGCCGTGGATGAAGAGATGAGTAGGAAGTAGACGAGACCTCGAGATCATCTCCGCGCATCGGGAGGAAGCACGCTTTGAACCGGCCGTGATGTGTATACTGTTCCATAACTTGGGGTCGGCAAGTGCAACCGTCCTCCAACGGCGGCAGACGCGGGAAAGAGAAATCGGAGGAACTGGGATCTGATATGACCGGGAGACGTATTTGAAGATGATGGATAGGACGTCATCCGGCACCCGGATGACGACGGACAAGAATCGCGAGTGCTCTTTCTTTGCGTGTTGCATCCTGACCTTGCTCTGCGATAGATGCTTGATGATGGCGTCGATCTCGTCGACGCCCGAGGACAGGCTCTCGACAAGCTCACAAAGCTGGTGCTGATTGATGCTTGACGTTACATTGTGGTTCGTTCCCAACAGGTGTGCAAACGGTGTGTGTAGGAGAGCCTGATGTTGTCCGTCGGTAACCACGATTAGTGTATTTCAGACAAGTTTAGGTGTAAGCACGTACGTCAATCTCGGAATCGATATTGGATCTAGCCTGAGAGATCTGGGAGGACGCCAGTAAGTGTCGTTCGTCTGTTTCATCAAGGAGATAACCATACACTTTGCGACAACCCCGAAGCCCTCGCCATTTTGCGAAAGATATGAGGAAGCCGAGGCTAGAAACTTCAAGAGGATTGTGTATGATTTCTGTGAGAGCGAACGAATTCTAAGCGCTCGAGAAACCGCAGCTGGTGTTTATGGCAGTCCGTTTGTCCTCGTGTGGCGTGAGCAGAGAGAAACAAGAGCGGAGGAAGTGCGGGCCGGCGACAGAGAGACGCGTCCCACGTGAGCATTGTTCCCGAAAAGGAAGATACAACGCGCCTGCCCCTTATTGTTTTCGAGGTTATTGTTCTGTGACAAGCGAGGCTGAACAAAAAGAATGGCCCAGCAAAGAGAGCGCCCGCTTCACCCGCCCTCTCCTCCCCTCCTTCTTTCTTTTCCACCACGCTCTTTCGCTGGGACGACATGTTGTCGGTCCTCTTTACTGCTTTCTTTGCATTTAGCGCGTCAGTGGGTGAGTTGTCTGGTGCTTGGCAAGTCTGGGGAGGGCGCTGATGCAAAAGACGTAGCTGCGCAAAATGTTTCTGTGGTTTGCATTGCTGGGCAATGCCTCGAGGGATTCACTAACACTACCAGTACGTTCTTGCTTACTGTGCAGAATCATGCAGTCATCTAAACCACCATTCAAGTTGGCGCTACGCTATCAGCTCCGGGAGCTCAAACCGACGTGATTCTTCTCCCAGATACCTACTCGTCCACATCGAACCCCGAGCTCCTCCACAACCTCCTCACCGCATCATCCGCATCACTCTCCCCCGCCACCGGCTTCTCCAACTCGAGCGGCCAGTCGTCCGTTTCGCTCCCCCTAACACTCGCCCTTCAGCCAGGCATGGCCATCTACCCACAGGCCCTATACTCAGGCCAAGCCCAGTTCTCGACGCTCCCCAGCACCCCACAAACAAACACCTCCATCCCCTTCAGCGCCAGCTCGCTCTCACTCGCCCCCAACGTCTGGGCCGCCGTCTCCGCCGGCTCGTCCAGCACCCGCGTCATCCTCTGGTCTTCCGTGCCCGACACCGCCCAGCTGCCTACCACCGCATCCGGCTCGCTCGCGCTGCTCGACATGCAGTCCGCGTCTTGCTCCCCGCAGTGCTCCGGCAACGGCGTGTGCTCCGCCTCTGGCACCTGCACCTGCCCCGCGGGCTTCACCGGCTCCTCGTGCGAGTCGTGCGTGTCCGGCCACTTCGGGCCGCAGTGCGCGGCGTGCCCCGCAGGATGCACGGAGTGCGACGATGGGATCAACGGCTCGGGTGTGTGCGCCGCGTTCGCGGTGAGCGATCCGCCGGCGAGCTGTAATTGCGTGAACGGGGAGTGCGGGAGTAATGGACAGTGCACGTGTTTGCCGGGATGGACGGCGGCGTCGAACGGGACGCAGTGTGCGCAGTGCGCGTCGGGGTATTTTTTGGACTCGTCTGGGAACTGCGAGAGTGAGTGCGTCGTGGCTCTTTGCTCCGAGTCGGTTTATTGAATACGTGTCTTTGCAGTCTGCCAACTTGGCTGCGCGGAGTGCTCGGATGGCACGGGCGACTGTATCTCCTGTGCCTCGGGCTTCACCCAGGACGCGAACGACAAGACCAAGTGCGACTCCACGGGCCAGACGACGTCGAGCGGCACCGCGTGCCCCGACGGGAGCTTCAGCGCCGGGTCGTCGTGCCAGGCGTGCTCGCCATCGTGCCAGACGTGCCACGGGTCGACGTCGAACGACTGTATCATCTGCGCAACGGGCACGTACTCGCTCGGCGGAAACTGCGTGCAGACCAACAGCGGCGGTGTGTGCGCGGGGACGAGCATGATCGCCAACAATAACAAGCACGAGTGTGACAGTGAGTGTTTGTCTTGGCTTCATTCCGCTTATGCTTTCGGTGAGGAGCTGACGAATGGTGCTAGCTTGCCCGTCGAAGTGCACCTCGTGCCAGATCAGCTCGTTTAGTGCCGCGTCCACGATCAACCAGGCCCAGTGCACGGGTTGCCTGCCTGGTTACGTTCTTTCTCAAGGCCAATGCGTTGAAAGCTGCCCGTCGGGGACGTTCCTGTCGCCCACGGACAACCTGACCTGCACCGGTCCGTCGTTCTCCTCTTAATCTCGTCTCTTCCCGGCGATCTGACCTATCCTCCAGCATGCAGCTCATCCTGCGGCACCTGCGCCGGCTCCGCCTCCTTCTGCCTCACCTGCACCAACAACCAGATCGCCGCGAACGGCACGTGCGTGAACACGTGCCCGTCCAACACCTTCAGCGCCTCGGGGCGCTGCATCGCGTGCCACCCGGACTGCGCGACGTGCGCCGGCGGGTCGTTCGACCAGTGCACGAGCTGCGCGAAGACGCTGCCCGTGCTCACCAGCGGGCGGTGCCTCGCGACGTGCAGCCAGAATCAGTACCTGGACGGCACGTCCGCGGCGTGCGAGGCGTGCGATAGCAGCTGCGCGAGCTGTTCTGGGCCGGGGCCGAACGCGTGTCTCGCGTGCAGCAGCAGCAGTAATGTTCTGCGCGGCGGGGCGTGTGTCGCGGCGAACTGCACGGGCGGGGCGGGCGTGGTGAGTGGGCTCGGGGCGTGTTTGTCGGAGCTTGTGCTCGTGCCGAGTAACACGTCGAGCGGGGGGTCGAGTGCGCCGCTGCCGAGCATCACGGGGATATCGTCGCCGACGGTTGTGAGTAGCAGCTCGGGGCGGCTGCAGTGGTGGGAGATACTGCTTATGGCGCTTGGGTGCGCGTTTATTTTCCTGGTGGTGGTGATGTGCTGGCGCCGGCGCGCGAGGAAGCAGAGGCAGAAGGCGACGGCGGCGTTTGCGAGCGCGAAGCAGCTGGATAGGAAGGAAGGGTGGCGGTGGAAGCTTATCCGGTTCGGCGAGCGGCTTATGGGTGGTGGTGGTGGCGACGCGCAGAAGCACGCGGACGCGGGCGAGATCGCGCTGTGGAAGATGCGCGCGGCGGAGGAGGCGCGGCATAATCAGTATCGCGAGCGCGAGATGGAGAAGATGATGATGAGCGGCGGCGGCGGGTACGCGCATTCGCACTCGCACGCGGGCTCGAGCCGCGGACCGTCGCCCCTGCCCTCGCTCTACGAAGGCCGGCACGGACACGACGGCACCAAGGAGTGGTACGATGAGGCGTTCGAGCGCGAATACGACGCGCCGCCAAACGACCACCGCTTCTCGTCGCACTCGGTGTTCTCGCAGGTGACAGGGGTGCCGCGGAGCGGGCCGGAGCCGCGGCAGCCGGTGCGGACGAACCCGCTGACGTCGCGGTTCAGCACGACGACGCTCGGGACGTCGTCGGGCGTGTCGCGCTCGGCGGGGGAGCGGAACAAGAGCAAGCGCAAGACGCCGTCGCCGCGGGCGCCGAGTGTTGCGCAGGAGTACGCGATGTCGGTGCGCAAGGGGTCGCCATCGCCGCGGTTGCTGCAGAAACCCTTGGTGCCGACGCACACGGGCGACTCGGGGTCAAGGAATCCGTTCCGCCAGTGATCGTGATTGCTTTGTCTCTTGTTATGGGTTATCGAGGACACGTTTCGCACCGCATTGTGGCTGCGGGGGCCATGAGGAGAGCGGCGCGGCGACGGAGGCCACGTCCGAGGTCGCCAAAAGACGGGAGGGGGAGGGGAAAAGGGCGGGTGAAAAGGTAGATGGGTAAGCGAGACGCGGACGACTGCTCTTGGTCGCTAGCTGCAGCTGGGACCCCACGGGCATGGGGACGGGTGAGACTGGCGGTTGCAGCGGCGGCCCTGAGTTGTCGGGTATTACGGAAGGGAGAGAATCTGAGGCCGAGGAGGGGTGTGGCGTACGAGGCGAACCACACCGCTGGCTCTGAGTCGACGCGGGGTGGACTCGGAGTGCTAGGAGGGCTCATAAGAAAGATGGGCGAGGATGGACTGGGTGGAGTGGGCCATTTGTACTGTTGCTGTCAGCTATGGATGACTGGGGAACTGGGCAATGCCATCCGCTCGTCTGGAAATCAGGATCTCGGGTCTCGGGATTACACGTTGGCGCTGGTTCCAGGTTACAAAACTTGCAGCTTGCAGCGGGACACGGACTAATGGGCACATCTGCCATCTCATCTGTAAATAATTGCTGTCAGCCATGACACTCACGAGGACGTCAATGCACACCTCCATCGATTATAACATCGGACCACGGGACGCACAACCCGGGCCTTCGAGAAACCCCAGACTCTCCCCAGGTTCTTTTCAGATCGCGCGTCCGTGGAGGCGTCCGCATTGCTTTATATTGCCTCGCTCCCATTCGACGATCCCCACGGAGCCTCCACCCATCCGGATCACCCACAGTCCAAACATGGCCGCAAGTTTCAGAAAAGTACGACGGAGCGCCCATCTCGGCCTCGGACCTTGCCTTTCACTTCGGCTCGACGCGCCACCACACCACACACGGAGAACATCACAACCGCTGTACTATTAGGCTATATGAAAAGAGACCAGGCAGAATATTCTAGGATACAGGTATATGAGCGTGTAGCGTGGTATGTGGCACAGGACAAGCACTATGTTGGCGTAATACAAAAACTTCCGTTCTAAGATCGTAAAAGCGACGTCAAAATGAGATGAAAGCAACACACAAACAAGAAAGAAAAAGGTTCAAGGTCCATGCGAGATGCGATGCGGTATGATCGTCCCTCGCTGCCCTCTGCGCACGTGCACTCGACGCTGCCATCCCCGCTCGTCTCCGCAGACGCTCCGACACGAACTTCACGGGCGCTACTCCGCCGCAGGAGGTTCGGAAGGAGCATCTGCGCGGGGATAAACACAAACGCACAGGCAAAGGTCACGATGAGGGCAAAGACGACGACGGCGGAGTGGTCTGGTCGACCGACATCCCGGGCTCCCGCTCCGACCCGGAAGACGCGGACTGGCCGCGCCCGTACACGCTTCTCGACCGCGCCGCCATATTCCGCACCATGGCCGCGTCCGCCGACCCGTCGCGCACCCAGCTCGGCGGCGGCGGACGGCGCGCAGACGCGGTCAACTTCCAGCCGTGGGGCGGGCCCGAGGCGTCGCAGGACCGGTATGTTGTCAAGCAGCTCGATATTGGGGGGAGGTTGTGGACTGTGAGCGCTGTTTTTGACGGTGAGTTTTCCTTTCGTTCTGTTTCTTTCTTGCTCCGAGCCGAGGCTTGGCCTGCGGGTGGGGCTTAGGCTTAGGCTTTAAAGTTTTCGAATACATTAGGCGTTGACCGACATTGAGTCGATGACTCGGCCCTTTGGACTCTGGGCTCTGGGGTGCATAAATGAGGCACGGAGAATCCTCGCATCGCCCACCCTCTTGCCTTTTTTTCGCTTCCGCTCACAGCCACGCTGATGCTGATCACAACGCTAATGCTAAACACCGTATTCATCCAGGCCACCTCGGCAACGCGACCGTCGCACACGCAGCACACCACGTCCCGATCATCATCCTCGAGCAGCTCACAGCGCTCCTCGCGCGACACGGCGGCAGCGCCGCGGACGCGCGCGCACTCGAGACGGTCCCGCCGCCGCTCATCGCGGACACGCTCTCGCGCGCGGTGACCGCGTTCGACGACGCGATCGCCAACGACGTGCTCGAGCTGTTCCCGGGCGGACTCGACGCGCTCGCGCACACGCCGGACGACGAGATCAGCGCGGTGCTGAACGACCAGCGGAACGGCGGGGAGAACTTTCGCAAGGCGCAGTTGTGCATGTATGGGACGACGGCGGTGGTCGCGCTTGTTGATCCCGAGGGCGAGAATCTGTGGGTGGTTAATTTGGGGGATTGTCAGGCTAGTGAGTGGTTTTTTCTTCTTCTTCTTGGATTGGTGTGCTGTGGGTGGGCGCTGAAGTTTATGGGGTTAGTTATGGTCGCGGTGGACGCTGAAGGCGAGCCGACGGTGGAGGTCCTGACCAACGTCCACAACGCGGACTGTCCGCCCGAGGTCGAGCGCGTGCGGAGCGAGCACCCCGGCGAAGAGCCCGTCATCGACGGCCGCGTGCTCGGCGCCATCGCTCCCTCTCGGTGTGCGTCTTTTGTCTCGTACTACGGTCTAACATCCACTGACCACCAATTTATATCGCGCAGGCATCGGCGACGCCCCGTTCAAGCAGCCCCCGGAGTTCACCCGTCGGATACTGTACAACCTCTTCCCGGGGCACCACGCCGACACGTCGCCGTGGGAGGAGTTCCTCGTGCACAACCACACGCCGCCGTATATATCCGCAACGCCTGAGATCACGCATTATCCGATCGCTGAGCCCTCTTCGCCTACCGCTGCCCCCGCTGGTGCTGGTGCTGCTGGTGCTGGTGCTGGTGCTGGTGCTGCTCCTGGCGGCTCCGCGTCTGGTACGAAAATAGGTGCGCGGAGGAATCCACGACGGTACCTCATCCTGTGCTCGGACGGCTTCACGGACGTGTGCGCGCTCCCGAGTCAGCGGCAGCAGCGCGTCGTCGAGGCGTGGGCGCGCGAGTGCTGCCGCGGCCCCGCTTTGCCGGCGGCCGCTGCTAATAGCGACAAGCGCGGGACCACGGCGGAAGAGGAGGAGAACCTCGCGCTGCGGCTGCTGTGGCACGCGTTCGGCGGGACAGAGCGGAGCGTGTCGCGGGCGCTCACGGTCGATATGGGCACGGAGGCCGCGTGGCTGGATGATATGGCGCTTGTTGTGCAGACGCTGTGAGGGGCGGTTCGTCTCGCTTCTTGTCTTTTTCTTTCTTTCTTTCTTTCTTTCTTTCTTTCTTTCTCTGGTTTCTTATTTTTTCCTCGCGCGACTCTCATTGATATCTCCGCTTTCCCGATACCTACGCTACCCCATTGCGCCCTCAAGGGCTGCCCTAATGCGTCCTGTCTGCTCTTTTCAAGTCATCCGCTCGCTCGCTCACGACCATTCATGGCTTTTTACTATCATCCATCCATCCATCCAGCAAAATCATACCATACCATACCATACCATACCATACCTTAATCGCTGTTACCCGACCTAATGCTTTCGTTCTTGCTGTTTTCCAAGTCGTCTTCACGTTGTTATCAAGTTATACCTTAGCCGCATATTTAATACCCGCGTCGTATTATTGCCCATCTTACGGATACATGATCAAATTTAATACTTGATTTGTCGAGCTACATTTGCGTTTTTGTTAACTTACCAATCTATTAGTATGCCTTGATTTTACTATGGTAAATGCTGTATCGCTCAAATTTTAAAGTGAGAGGTGCGGTCTAACGCGGTGGACTAGGGAGGGTCGGACCGAACGTTACAGTGACAGCGAAAGCGACAGTCACGCTATAAAGTCACATTTCGGGTCTCACCACTTTGCCGTACGCAAGCTACACCGCTGCTCTTGTACACCTCGTGGTCCAAGGTCTCATTTACTCTCCCCCTCGTGTCCCCGGACCATCAAGGATACACTAGAATTGCTGCTGCGATGGCGTTCTCATCGACCTTTGCACACTGTGTACGGTTTGCTTCTTTGGCGTCTGCGCGATATGTTGCTGAACCGTGTCGCTGCCTCACTGGGACGGTTCCTTGTTACAGATACCTACTTTTGACGCTGAGATTAATGTGAGTGCACACCCGTCTACAGCATGTACTCCGTTGTGCCTTCGTCCCTCCTGATTATGCTTGCGGAATGCAGAAACTTTCGCGAACACCTTTTGTTCACCTGTATGGAACAAACTACAACAGCTCATCAGAGACGAAAAGGGCCAGATTAAGGGCATCACCGAGGATCTAACTGCAGCCCTTGAAGACATTGGCTCTATCATCCAGTATCTTGCTGAAAAGAAGGCTTCGCTGGAGTGCATGAGGCGCGAACATGCTCGGTTCTCTTCAGTGGTGGGGCGCCTACCGGGGGACGTCTTGTCCATCATCTTCGAGCACGGCATACCCTCTCCTTCAGGAGGTAGATCCGACCCGTCTCAGGACGATCCCTTGCTCTCCGTTAAAGTCGCCTGGGTTTGTCGACGCTGGAGAACTGTTGCACTCAGTAACCCGAAGCTGTGGAACAAGATCCATCTCGACGGGAGCAAGGTAGTGCCGGGCGCGAGCTCGCCTCGTTTCGCTGAGCTGGCTGCACGGTGTCGTGCGCATCCAACATACTTGTTTATTCGTAGCCCCAAGTTTTCAGAGTTGGAAGAGAGCGGGATGCTTGAAGGCCTGAGAGGCGCGTGCAGGGGCATTGAAGCACAGTCGCAGCGGGAAGAGCCTTCTTCCGAGTCATCTGGATCGCTGGCTCGCTCGAATCTTTCCCAACCTCGCGTCCCTATCCCTGACAGGCTACCACATTGTTCATGAACCGGAATGGGCTGCTGAGCAGCTACTTCCAGCCTTTTCGCAGCTCTCCAATCTGTACATCCAGTTCGCAAAAGCAAGGAACGCAGGCTTCCGTGCATTTGATCCGCGGGCTATCTACCAGCTGCGCTCGCCCACTCTGCGACGCCTAGTTATCCATGCTCTCCCGATACCCTGCCATTCGACACTCGACACGAATCAACTAGCGACTAGCTTTCCTGGTTTGGAGGAGCTCCGCATCTTTGGCCATCCCGTACAACGGTCACGCGCGCAATCGCTGGTATCTTCGGAGCCACCCACAAGGACAGCGCTTTTCTCGCAGCTGAGAGCCTTGTCATTGGTAGTGGATTGGAATAGTGTTGAAGGCTTTATTCGTGCATTCCAGCCTTTGGTTCTCCCGGCGCTTTCAGAGCTCAACATCGCCATCTGTCTGCCGTGTAATGAGGAAGGTGTGCAGACTCTGGCTGTGGAAGGATGCCTTGCTCGTTCGCGTTGCCCGCTGGAGCGGATGAACGTGGTTAACATGAGGGAGAGTGCGTGTTGGGTCGATGCATGGGTGGAGCGCCTCAGAAACACCTACCCGCAACTTCGGCTGGGCGATTATCACTGCGACATCGATACGACCAAAGCGGCCTGGTATCAGTAACCGAAAACACGTTCTGCGGTGTGCCAGATGATACCCTACTCCGCATTTGGACAGCACGACCAACATTGACAAGCGCCCGAATCGATACTGGAACGTCACAGAGGAGCGGACACTGCAGGTGTTGCGACGGCGCTCCGCACAGTCACTGCGCCCCACTGGAGCAAATGCGGAATTGAAAGCCGGGGAGGAATAGGGGAGAATCACTCGCTATGCGACTGGGACATGTTTTTCTGTTTCCGGTTCGCTCTTGCTTCTTTCTGTTCCCTTTGGCTGTTACCTCATGAGGACAGATGGACTGCCATAATCTCCCCACTTCCAGTTCTCAGGCGCTCATACTTAATACAAAACATCGATATAGACTTCGTAGGTTGCGATCTTGTTTCCAGAGTTTGACGCCCACCAGTACGTATTCTTCCGCGCTCCTCGGGTTCCGAATTTCACCCCATACTTCCGCATGCATTCACGTCTGGGTTTCTGCATGTGACTTGCGGACGCAGCGAAGATGCCCTCTAGTCTAACAATGTCCAAACGCGCCCCTAAAAACCGATCACGTTGACGCCATGACCATTTGCGTGCTTTCCATAGTCCAATCTTGTCGCGGACGCTCTATCGTCCATTAGTGATGATGCCATGCTTACTCGTGCCCGCTCTCACACTGCTAATTATGGCATCACAGGAGATCATAGGATAGGACCAGTACTTATAAATCATCAGCATTATGACCACGCCTCACATACCAAGACCTGACCCTTTACTCGCGTCTTCGTCTTTTCTTTCACGCTATGGCTGGCTCTTCTGAGGTTGAGGTGCGAATCTATTTCGACCTAATCCGCCCCATATCCCGTGCTCATCGCTATCTCTGACACAAACATAGCCTCCTTTGCGGAAATCTTCCGAGACAAGATACAGCGCCACATCAGGTGATAATGAGTGCCAGCTTCGCGAGATCAACAAGGAGTTGACCTCGTGCATCCACACACTATTGATACAATCACGGAGCATCTTTTAGAGAGCAAGGCCAAGCGACGACGCATAAAAATAGAGCGCTCCCAATTCCTATCTGTTGTCGGTCGAGTGCCAGACGACGTTCTTATCATCATCTTTGAGTTTTCTGGCCCTCTTCTCAACATTTCCCGTGTCTGTCGCCGCCGAAGAGTGGTCGCACACGCCAGCCCGAGACTCTGGAATAGAATATATGTCAGTGCTCAGCAACTCGCAAATGCTCCTTCTCGGTGCACGGAGACGATCTCACGATCTCACCCCCATCCCTCCCAGCTAATCAACCTGCACATTGACATTGACGGGGGTCCCCGCCAACATCTCCCGTTTGAGCGCACGTTCCCCTTTGCTTTCCGTGACGTACGGTTTCTCATATTGCAACATTCTGCCGAGAGGGGACTTCTGATGATCGACTTCACGCAACTCTTTTCCAGATTTCCGCGTCTTGAAGAACTCTATCGTACTTTCTTCCTTTTGCTTTGCTTTGCCAGAACCATCTAGCGCGGGGATGGCACATTTCTCTCGTCTAAAGGTCCTTTCTCTCCAACGGCAATGTATTCTGCACTACATAGAATAATAGATTAATTTAAACCCTGTAGGGAATAAAATTGTGACCTACCAAGAATTGATGCAGTGTCAGCCATACAATGATTAATGAAGGCTGTAAACGGCGCGTGACACGGACAATGGATGAATCGATGACATTGTGATTTGTGATCAATTGTCACGGTGACTGTCACATTCTACTTGCATTCAACTGTCACTCCTTTGCTTGCTCCTTTGACGCAAACGTCTCTTCTTCTCATACAACAGCCGCGACTCTGTTCCGTTCTGTGCAGCAGTATCTTATCAAGGTCATCTCCCTCTGCAACAGCACAAACTGTCTCTATATGATGGTTCTCTCGGTCTGTGCGCACTTCGTGCGTTTTACTCATTAGGGACTTCGGCACTGGATTACTGAAAGTCACCGGGTCCGTTCTCACTACAGATACCCAGCCTTGATGCTGAGATTTATGTGCGTGTGTTTACACTTCCAAGCCGCGCTCTGCCCTATCTTCACCACTGCTAACATCGGCACCTCTGGAGTCTAGAAGCTTGCACGAACGCCTTTCGCTCATCTCTGCGGAACGAACTATCACACCTCATCAACGATAGACAAGAGTCACATTAGTGAAATCATCAGAGATTTAGCTACGGCCGTCGACGAGATGGATGCTATTGTACAGCAACTAGCCGAACGGAGGGCCTTCCTTGAATACGCGAAGCATGAACACGCTCGGTTCTCGTCCATTGTGGGGCGAATACCGGAGGACGTCTTATCCATCATCTTCGAGTACACCATACCGTCTTATTTGACGGGAAGAGGTGGCTTGTCGCAGCGGAGGTCGTCCCTCTCCCTCAACGTGTCTCGAGTTTGTCAACGCTGGCGGACTGTCGCACTCGGCAACCCAAAGTTATGGAACAAGTTTTATGTGAACATGACCAAGGTTGCAATAAATGCCGTTCCTCCTCGCTTCTTCGAGCTAGCGGCAAGATGCCGTCTACATCCTACTTATTTGTTCATCCGCAGTCTGAGATATTCACGGTTGGAACAGAGCGGAATACCCGAAGGCCTAAGCAACACCTGCAAGGGCGTTGAGCTGTTTTGTCCGCGCGTCAGCTATCGGTCCATGTCCCCTATTCTTCTAGATAGATGGCTTGCTCGAAACCTACCTAACTTGGTGTCCTTATCTCTCTTAGGATACCATCTTCAAGTCATCAAACCCGCTCAGGTTGATCAGCCGCACCTTCCAGCCTTCTCTCGGTTATCTAACCTGAATGTCCATTTTGTCAATGACTTTGATGTACAAAACTTCCGGGATGTGGATCTACGCGCTGTCTACCAGCTGCGGTTGCCCGCCTTGCGACGTCTAGTTCTTTTCCTTACCCCGGTACGCTACCGCAAACCCATAGACATGATTCAACTGGCCGATAGCTTCCCCGGCTTGGAAGAGCTTCATATCTATAGCTGTTCAGAATCAAATACAAAACCGTCGTCCACAGGACGGACGGCCACTTTCTCTCACCTGAAAGTCTTGACATGGGTACACAAGCAGTGCACGTTGAATCAGTTTCGTCATGCATTTCAATCGTTGGTGCTCCCGTCACTCTCGGAGCTCACTTGTACCTTCACCCTGAAACCCGCCGGAACGATAGACAGTCGGTCCGTGGAAGTACTAGAAGCATGTCTTACTCGTTCTCAATGTCTCCTTAAACGGATGAATGCCGCCAGTGCCGCCAGCCTGGACAGCTCTTGGAACCGCCCATGGGCTGAACGACTTCGGAATGCCTATCCGCAACTTCAGTTGGTCAACGAAAAAACCTACTTCGATGTCAACGAGATCAAGGCTGCTTGGTATCACTAGCACAGAGGAATGTATGTGACACATAATTGGACGTGGTAATGTCAGTGTGCTGATCTGAATAATATTGCAGTCGATGAGCACATAAAAAGGGATTCAAAATACATATGGGATGCGTTTGCGTTACAGGGCTTAGCGGAGGTCAACAGGAAGAGCTACGAGTGGTAATATGACTCCTGCACATCAGAGAGGAACTGGCTTGTTCTTTTGTTGCGTATTGGCTGCGTAAGACTCTTGCTCATAGTATGCTAAACGTCGACATGAAACACGGGCGCGCTATGAAATACTAATCACTGACGCAAGTATTTACGTTGGAGTTTGTTGATCACCGAGGTGTCTGATTCGAGGAGTGCATGCAGAGTGCATGTGTGCATGTGTTTTAGGGTGTTCTAGCGCGTGGATGCATTGCAGACCACGCTGGGGAGTGTGAAAGAAGATTATTCATGGATACCGAAGGTAAGAAGGCTGATGGATGCGCAATGGAAGCGCGTGGTTGCTGTCGGGGTGAGCATGCTGTGTATGGCACGCCAGGTCCGTGCGGTGCGTGCAGGATGCCCTTTGGGCGCTTGTCCGGGGTTTGCCCACATGGACGCGACGCGCTATCACAGACCTTCCCCGCTCAACCAGCACATCTCTTCGGTCGCCATGGCCAGCACGTATAAATCCCTCGGTCCCTCCGCAATGGAATCCCCGCTCTTCGCCTGCAGCCTCCTTGCCCTCTCAGTCGCCTCGTCGCCGTGATCATGCCCTCGTTCAGCACCCTCCTTCCCCTCGTCGCGCTCGCGACCGCCGTCCAGAGTTTCGTCACTGTTCCTCTCAATCCCATCACTGGACGCGAGGGTGCTTACCTCAAGGGCCTCCCCGAGGCGAACCGTCAGCGCGCTGCTGCGCTCAAATCTGGAAAGAGCGCAACTGCACCCGCGTCGAACCTCGCGTACGTGCAGTACACCACGAGCGTTGGTGTCGGTAACCCGCCGACGTACTACAACCTCGTCGTAGACACGGGAAGCTCGAACACCTTCGTCGGGTAAGCAGTGTATTCCATAATACTGCGCACACATGTGGCTAAAATGCATGAACAGAACGGGTAAGAAGTACGTCCGCACGAACACGAGCGTCTCCACCAACGAGAATGTCAATGTCACCTACGGCCAGGGCTTCTTCACGGGCAAAGAGTGTGAGCATCTTCTTTACGTGTGATCCTGTCCTTCCTTCTCACCTGGAACACTACGGCTAGACATCGACCAGGTCACACTCGCGCCTGGCCTGGTTATCAAGAACCAGTCCATCGGTGACGCCCTCAAATTCGCGTACTTCGACGGCGTCGACGGCATTGTCGGCGTTGGGCCCGTTGATCTCACCACTGGCACGCTCGCGCCTGACGAAAACGAAGCCATCCCTACAGTGCTCAACAACGCGCTCAAGCAGGGCCTCATCGAGGAGGAGATTCTCGGTGTCTCATTCAAGCAGGCGGGCCAGTACAATGACACGAGTGCGTAAACTTGAATATATGCGCCTACTAAATGAATGCTGATGCTCCTTGGAAGACGGTGCTCTAACATACGGTGGCATCGATTCGTCCCTGGTACCTTTTTCTCGGCTTCATTGTGAGTATATGCGTGCGATAGCTAACATGCTCGTACCTCTAGTACACCGGCGACCTAACCTACACCCCGCTCACCAAGACCGAGCCGGCAAACTACTACTGGGGTATCAACATTACCAAGGCCACCTTCGGCAAGACCTCACTCTTCGACAAGTCCTACGCTGGCATTGTCGACACCGGCACTACCCGTACGTCTCTTCGCTTCCCTTTCAGGTCTACCCCGCATATACTCACCATCCCTCCCTCATCGCCCGCAGAGGTCCTCATCGCCGACGACTTCTTCGCTAAATACACCGCCGCCATCCCAGGCTCATACCAGGACAACAACACAGGCCTGATCGTCATCCCGCCCGCGTCCGTGTCCAAGATCCAGAACCTGACGCTCGAGATCGGCGGCAAGGACTTTGTGCTCGACGTCGGTGCGCAGCTCATCCCGCAGGACGAGAACGAGGCCTGGGGCGGCGAGAACGGTACGCAGTACGGCGTCGTCGGCGGGCTCGGGTCGCCGAGCGGCGAGGGGCTCGATTTTATTGTGGGACAGACGTTCTTGGAGAGGTATTACTCGGTGTATGATGCGAAGAATGGAAGGGTTGGGTTTGCTTACACGTGAGTCGCTCTTCGGGCTTGAAGTTGTTTGTGGATTGGTGCTGACGAACGGCAATAGTAACCATACTTGGTCGACGTGATCGACTGCTAACGACGCTTTGAGAACAGCTTTTGTGCCGTGAATTAATTTAAGACTTCGCGAGTTATTAGACACGTATATCGCATTAATGTTATCATTTCGCTTTCGCCACACAGCCCAAGAGATAGCAGGGCGCGACATGAGCAAATAGTTTACTTGCGCCGCTTCGCAAGTCATAGTCACTTCTAGGCTTGTTTCGGGCAGACCTTCACCTCTGTTTCCATGTGAGTTTTCTTGTGATAAGGTGCACTGCCTGGCTATCCGATCTGCAGCTTCGGCGAGCACTCAGCGTGACCTGCGATGAACGTACGTCGTCCTTCCGGACCCTCTTCTTGGTCCCCTCAGTCATTCGTGATTGAGGCGGGAGTTTTGAAACAATTATGAAGTGGAGCAACCTGGCACTGCACGACTTTCTCATTTTCGAACTCAGGTGCACCTAGCGTTCACCTGTGCCTTCTTCGCCTTGCGTAAAAGGTAGCCATGTGTCCAAGCACTGCTGGAAGAAAAATAGAAGTAACACGCCTTTGTACCTTACTAAGTTTGGGAAAGTTCTGCCCGCCCTAGTTCGTTCGCCTATGTCGCACACGCTTAAGCTATGCTTATCGTTCACCGCGAACCTCCGCTACTTGACGGTGACATGGCTTCTGGCTGTGATGTTGAGCGCCGAATGACGGCCGCCCGCAATCTCTGATGTTTTTAAGGCTAACAGCCTGCTCAGCCCTAATAATAGGACATACAGCCACTAGTGTATGAAGGGCATACACTTAAGACACTGTCAGTGGACGCGTCACGATACTTGGTAGCTTTTCAAAAACCAGTATTCGGGCTTACTCAAATATCGATTTGAGGCTCAAACATCTTTTTTTTTTCGCGTAATCTAGATCGTCATTAAGTGATGCGAAAAAGGCGTTAGGTTCAATCGCTCGCATAAGGGTTAGCAGTGAGCGGACATTTGCATTAGGCCCGAACGTTTATTTTGGGCACTCATAACATCGCTACTGTGAGTCAAAATCTCACCCAATCCGTGATGTAGAATGATGCCCCAAGCACTGGCAATCGATTGCTGAGCATAACGCTGTGGTGTATCGGGCGTTAAACAAATCGACATAAAAACCTAGCTGGTATTCGATTCCCATTTAGTCCCTCAAGAACCACCACCAGTCACCCCGTGTCTTTTCCCGCCATGGCCCTATACTATACATGGCTGTTCGTCAAAGCGGGCAGTTATGCAAATGGTATTTGACCGTTTTCTCCCTGTTGACAGAGCAATATTACTTGACACTGTCTCTATTTAGTGTCAATGGGCGCTCTAATCGTCTATGACTACCGTGAGCTTGGTTTTATCCTTGATTTTATTAGGACAAACTCACGCGTAAATTAGTCATTCACCTAGATGAAGAGGTAGGTCTCGATTATCATGTAGTGCTCCTTTTTTAAATCGATTCCATGACTGCCTTAGGTGGACCTCATATGGGTAAGCTGTTGGCCACGAGGACGGTTCTCACGACCATGAGAGTGTACAACCTGACTTGGTTATGCGCCTTCAGATTGGTAACGCATCAAAATTTACCAAGGCTCTCTACGGATTTGTAAGTTTCTTCCATCACAACGTCTGAAATATACAAAGCCAATGTCTATATTTTGTATTTCAAGTTACGATATGGAGGACTTCTTTTTGCAATGTACGTCCCGTCGTGACCACAAAAGCCTATAATATCCATTGCAACGTTCTAACTCGTCGTTTCCTTTCATAGTTACCCGGAATGTAAGAATTTCTCTTGAGGGATTGTCACCATCCGACCTTATAAGCGCAAGTCACTTTTTCGGCAAAGTTTTTGACAGTTGAAGTACGTCTTATATCTTGTACGTAAAAGATGACTCAGTGTTTGAGGCGTCTAAACAGCTGTAATCTGCATTTTATTCTGCCTTTGACTATCGATAACATCACTTGAGACAGGTGTGAGTACTTGACGCTACTGACACCATCTGGAAAAACTAAATCCTGGAGAAATTTTAAACTAGGTTCGGTATATTTCTTTTTCATTCAAATCGCACTCAGTACTGCTTTATCGCTGGCATTGAGTGGTAAGTACACGATATCCAAAGCCTCACTAGTACTTCCAACATCGATGGCCAGTCGTCATGGGCCTCCGTGTTGTGGCACTATATGGTGGATCAAAGATAGTGTTTGGGCTTCTCTTAGCCACCTTTTTGGCCTCTCAAGCAGGCTCAATCGCTCTCTCAATTATAGGCGTCCTGTCAACAGTTATAGAAGGTAGACTTGTTATTCCTTCTATTAGTATTGGCACATAGTTCATAGTCCGTTCAATCTTTAGTTTACCCCTCGCTTATTCCTGGAGAAGGCTACTGCTCATTGAATCTTGATAACAAGCAAAACTGGCTGATCGCTGCTGGTTCTTTTGCTCCTGGGGTATACGAGCTGCTACTGGTTTTGCTGGTGTTGCTGCGGCTCGCTTCACATATCATGGAAGACTCCCGGAGAGGGCTTCGCTTCACCCGCAGCGAATTCAAATCTATCGTCATCCGAGACAACGTCATGTATTTTGTGGTGTACGCGAGACTTGCGCTCCATGAACAAAGTCGCTCACTAATATCATATTTAGGACTCTGGTCGAATTAATCATCAATGTCCTTTTATATCCGCTTTGGATGGGCGTAACAAAGGTTCGAAGAGTCAATTATCTAGAGGCCTCCCAAGCAGACTAATGTATTTACCCAGTCAGGAGAAACGGGGATGCTAGCTTTCGATACAATTCTCACCGTTGTCTCGTGTATACAGCTTTGCATGATCGGGCCTCTTATCATGCTCAGTATTCGAGCATACGATGCCAAGCAGCAAGCTGGAGGGACCTCACTCGAGGTGGATATGGAAACGCTGCAATTTCGCGTCCTTCATGCAACTCGCGATAACCCATACGCCGATTTTTAAGTAGGTGCATCAAAGCCACTAAAACATGCCTCTCATGCCTTAGTTTACAGCGATAGTAGTAGCATGTAGCGAGGATGCAACCTGAATAGGGCGAATGAGTCGAAAATAGTGAGAATGAAGCACTGTGAAAGTACCGATTGTTATATACATCAATCTGTACCAATGAGCACGGCGAAGTGCACCAAACCTGTACCCATGTCATAGTCTTTTTATTTTTATTTTGAACTGTTGCATCGGGGCTTTTGACAGTTCAATTCGTACCGGCGACTTAGACAACACTGCTGGCAGAGGTGCTGTTGATGGGACCCAAGAACGTGGGAATGAATAGTCCTCAAGAGACTCAAATAGCGTCACAAAGCGGAGTAGACAAAGCCTGTCTTCTCTCTCTTGACTCCCATGATCAAAATCACCGAAGTACCTGTCGAACTGATTCTAGATTACATTCCGCGACTTTTACCTTTACCAGACTTTGTGCACCTCGCACTCACCAGTAAATTCTTCGCGTCGTTGTTGGACGACGAATTGCTGTGGAAACAGTTCCTGGAGTGGGACTATAACTTCTCCGATGAACGCACAGCGCGTGTGCGGGGATGGAAGTTCCTGTATAAGGGCATGCATCGTCCCAAGATTTTTCTCTGGGGGTAAGCAACCGTGACTCTTCTCGTTTACTGGCCCCGGTTCGCTGCGCTGACGAGCGTGCATGTGATAGGGAGTCGGCGAATTGCAGGCTTGGAAACATCAAGCCAGATACTCGTATCAACGGTGTCTCGGCTCCTCGCCCATTGAAGATGCCTGCAGGAGTGACTATAGTCAGCCTTGCGGCAGCGGGATGGTGGGTGCTCTTCCTGCCGTTTTGCCGGACGTTCTAGTTCCTACTAATTCTCGTCAAGGTCGTTCTTCGCGTTAGATTCGAAAGGATCCATACATGTGTGGGGTGAGTGGTTTGTTACTCGTCGCTTGCCTAGCGAATCGAATGTGCGTTCTGGGTAGGTACACTTAATGATGGACATTGGTCAAGCGCCTCTTCGACTCCGCTGAGGCTGGTTCTTCCTGCGCCTATTCGGTCGATCAGGCATGTAGACAAATGCATCACCGCATAACGTCGCTCTTAACACTTGACTACAGTACTGGAAGGCACCATGCTACCACTCTAGACAGCAATGGCGACGTGTGGACGTTCACCTCTTGGGTTCGACCCTTCAGGCTTGTTTCTCCGCTTCTGGATCGTTCCTCGGACGAGTCGACACCAGTACTCGTCGAGTCTGGATGGAGATTCTCTTCAGTGCTTACGGCGTCTGGCGATGTGCTCGTCTGGTGGCCACCGGCTGCGACGAGAGAACCTAGCGCTCCGGGGATTTACAACGTCGCCGATGGCATAATCCCATGCAAACCTTGGGACCTCCGCTTGGATCCTTTCCAGCTCCCCCCGATTCCTGACGATCTTCCGCGGCGCGAGGACTCCCACATTGAGCTGGTCAAGATTGCTGCTATGGAGAGTTCGCTGATCGGATTGACGAATCACGGCCACGTTCTCAAGTTTGATGACCTCTGGACCCGGAAAACGGCTGAATCTAAGCGGTGGCAATATGTAAGTTTCTGGTGATTGATCGTTGATTGACAGAACTGAATCAGGGCGACACTTAGCTACCTTTATTCTGTGAGACAAGCGAGATCCAGGAACAGCTCATCCAGCAAAAGATAGAAGTCCCACAAGACGTCAAGATAACGCATGTAAGCTACCAGCGGGACTTCTCAGTTGGCATGAGCTCATAGATGGTCAGATAACTGCCCAGTATCAGACTTTCGTCGCGTACTCTACGGGCTCTAGCTCGGTCGTTCTCATGGGCCGTGACTACACCACGCCCACAAGTGCGCCGAAGGTGCATTCCTCACTCCAGAACAACGATGTCATATCCGTTGTCATCGGGGATTACCACTTCGGAGCGTTGACATCCACAGGCAAGCTCTTTACCTGGGGAAGTTTCTCCAAAGGCGCCCTGGGCCTTGGCGACCCAACGAAGCTTCCAGTTGGGCAGCCAGGTGGGTACAGGAACGACGCGCAGAAACGGCGGTCCGCCAACGCGCACTTCATGCGGGACCCTCCCGCCGTGAGCAATCCGTCCGAGGTTAGGTTCGATCATGGGTTCGCGGAGAAAAGGGATACGTTTTGCTTCGCAATTGCTGCTGCTGGATGGCACACTGGTGCACTTGTCATTGATATGGATGTAAGTCATATCGCTGTATAAAGAGATACTGATTGGTCTCACCTCTGAGTCTTCGATGTTGGGTTCTTAGGAAGGTCCAGACGACGAGTGAGTCGCAATGCTCTGTAGCAACCCATTTTGCTGAGTGCACAGGCAGGTAGCGGCGGCAGTCGAAGAGTCTGAAGTGGAATTTATCGAGAGTGAAAAGAAGACTTCTGGGGCGGTAAGAAATTGGGCTCGAGAATTCGGCACGAGCTGGAGGGATAAACTTCGTCGAAAGTCAATGATATAATTATGATGCCCTCAATATACCCTCGATACCCTCGATTTCTGTAACTGTTCCAGGGCTGTACACTATTTTATCGCAATAATACAAACCTGACGAAGAACGTTGAACATTCGGCGCTGGAGAGCAAGGTATATTCTCCGTGGCTGTATCATATGCGTGACAGCGCGTATCTGATAAGATGGTGGGAAACCCTTCTGGACACCGAATCACGTCAGTACGCCTGCTTGTTACTCATCAGCTCATTCTCTTCCCTACCTTACCGACTCACCCGAGGACTAACCCGTTTATTTAAGGCTACTTTATTATGTCGTTTGAACAGTTTCATCCCGCTACCGACCTCAAGGAGGTCATCGACACCGAGATCAAGTGCGTCACCAATCTGTCGTCTATGCAGCCCCTACTCACGCGATCTGCAGAGAATGGCACTTTCGTACGCTCAGCTCGCTCAGTCCAAGACAAGGCGCTCACACGCATCGTTAGACATCTACTTCCACCAGAAAAATGCCGCGGAACATCACGCTGCACTTGAGCTTCGCGACGCCGTCCTTCGTCTAAGGCGTGACGGCGCGTTCATCGCTGTCCCTCTCTTCCGCGTCAACACGGATCCCATTGGCCCCCATCCCGTCGGTGCGCACTGCAGCGTCTCGTCAAAGTGGACGATGCTGAAAAGAGATTGGTTTTGGACCAGGGTCGTATGAGATATGGGTTCCCTCGGAGTCGTTCGCGAGCGTGTTCTCGTATCTGTGTATGAATAGGGGGGAGCTGAGGCGAGTCTTCACTGCGTCCCTCATTTTGCGTTTTTGTAACCAGACACTGTGTTTAGCATCCTGATTCATCCATTGACTCGCGAAGAGGTACGTTGATCATCCTGCTCTCGCTGGGTTGCCAGAGCTGATCATATCTGGGACGTTTCCAACCAGAGAAAGTACGCCTTCTCTTCATCGGCTGAAACAAGCAGTTCTTACCATTATGATGCAGAGACCACGACATACGCCGTGCATGGTTGGGCCAGCCCTACCCTCTCGACCTGACCAAGCTCCCAATTAGTAGCGAAGAGCTCCCCTTGCAGTATCCCAGCCTAAGTGGGTCCTGCTTATGTCGTCTCCCAATCGTGCGTAAGCTAACTTCTTGCGAAGAATTTGGCTATTCCTCGACCGAACCCGACTACACTTTGGACGAACGACATCAGATCGGCGCGAACCTGGAGCGGCGACTGAAGAACGAGAAAGAGGCTGCGAGGGCGCCGGTGGATTGAGGGTGCTGCTTCACGGAGAGGATACGATCTGCCCGGATTTATGACTGTGCTTTGATCTGAATTCCGGATGAATGTACTTTATGTAGCTATGATATTCACAGGAGGAGGTCCCCCGGTTTACAAAACCTTTGTGGTATTTGGCGTCCAGTAAGGGTTGGTTGTAACAAGTCGCGACGGGCGCGCGGTTGTATGTAGGCGCCCATAAACTCCTTGCCCTCCCACTTCCATGTACTAAACCCACGATGCGCCCTTTACCCACTTTCCTTCTCTCTCTCACCACCCTCCTCTCCCTCTCATGCCTTGTTTACGCCTCGGCGGGCGACCGTGACCAGCGCTACCAAACCTGCACCACCGTCTGCTACGGCACGCGGTGCCTCACCAACCCTCCTCCGACTCTCCCGCTCTCGCTCCGGCTAACACAATGGTCCTGCGTCGACGACTGCAAGTACCAATGCATGCACGCGCTCACGGACGAGGCACTCACACTCGGGCGGGATGTGCTGCAGTACCACGGCAAGTGGCCGTTCTGGCGCTTCCTGGGCGCGCAGGAGCCCGCGAGCGTGGCGTTCTCGCTGCTCAACCTGTACTTCCACGTCCGTGGCGGGCTGCTGGTGAAGCGCAAGGTGCCGCGGGGGCATCCGATGAGGCGGTATTATCTAGCGTGGGCGGCGGTTAGTGCGAATGCGTGGGTGTGGAGTGCGGTGTTCCATACGAGGGGTGAGTGCTATGGTTCTGTGCTGTCGGGGGTTCCGTTGCTGATCGCAGAATGCGTTGATTCTTGAAGACTTACCGCGAACGGAGAAGTTGGACTACTTCGCGGCCGCCTCTGCGATCATGTATGCGCTGTACTACACCGTCATCCGCCTCTTCCAGCTCTACTCGCCCTCGCCCTCACGGCCATCCTCTATGCCGTCAGCTACTGCCCCCTCTTCCCCAAATCATCGCTCCCTGCGCATAGCCTGGTCTCTCCTCTGTGTCGGCGCATACCTCGCACACATCACGTACCTCAGCGTCCTTCCTCGATTCGACTACACCTACAACATGGCGTTCAACCTCATCCTCGGGCTGCTGCACAACCTCCTCTGGGCCCTGTACTCTCTGCCTTCCTCGTTGACGCCTTCCTTCCTTCGGCGTTTCCCCTTCGCCGGGAAAGGGTACAGGCCACCGTACGCGGGGCAGGCAGCGCTTTTCGTGCTGCTCACGACGGTTGCGACGTCCCTCGAGCTGTGGGACTTCCCCGCATGGGGACGGGTCATTGACGCGCATGCACTATGGCATCTGAGCACAGCGCCGATTGTGAAGTTTTGGTACGAGTTCCTCGTAAGAGACGCGTTGGACGAGGGGTGGTATTCGCAAGCGAAGGACATGAAAAGGTGCGTGTCATATTAATGTGTATACATGATGTTGAGATTAATAACTAGCTAGGTAGATGCGATAGAATGGAATACGCGATAGACATTGTTGTCCGTGATCAAGATGTGCAACATGATACATTATAGAATCTTCGTGAAAAGCGCGTCATTTACTCGGATCCTCAGGCTGCGGTGCAGATATCGTACAGGGTATGCGTGGAAACGGGCGGTATAGCTCCCAATTACTAGTGTCGCCGGAAGCTCTCGACGATAAGAAGCGCGACTGGTTCAAACGTCAACATCACGGGAGATAGCTGAGAAGACATGGAGAGACGAACCAACAATCGAATCGAGCGAGCCCAAAGCAGCTGGGTCGACGTCGAGGGTCGCGGGCTGCGAGACGGTGCCGACCATCATGAAACGCTTGTGGCGATGAAAAGTAGCCACCGGCGGCTCGTTTGCCGAACTCCTTCCCGAATCTTTTCTGACCCGACGAAGCTAATTGCACATTAAATTTCGTTGCACTCGAGATTCACAGAAAGCAAACCCACCTCAAGCCGCTGCCCAACCACCTCCCAGCGAAACACATTCCAATCGTCGTCCTCGAACTCCCACCCGCTCTCCTCTCCCCCAGGTCCCTTTTCAGTTTCAGCCTGAGCTTGAGGCCTCGCCTCCCAAACGAACTTGTTCACGTCGCCCCACTCCCAGCCGTACATCGCGAGCCCGACCGCGCGCCCGTGGTGCAGCCTAACGCGCGCGACCTGCTCGAACCGGCTCTGGCTCTCGCGCGCGGAGCCGGGGACGGGGAGGCGCCGGATGTTGGTGTCGCACGGTGCCCATTCGGGCGTGCTGATGTCGTAGTAGAACGTGTCGGAGGCGTCGGCGAGCACGGTGTTGCGCAGGGAGGGGGTCGTGAATGTTAGGCGGAAGGGCTCGGTTGATGATGGTGATGATGGTGACGATGAGGAGGAGGAGGAAGGCGAGGGGAGGGACATGGCGGGGAGCGGGGTGGCGATTTTTGTTGCCGTTGACATTGATTTGAGTGCTTGGGCGATGGGGCTGGTAAACGCAGAAAGGTTCCGGTGCGCTATAGACGTTGGCTTCGATGTCGAAGATTGCTGATGAAGGCTCCAGGTATTCGGGATGTGGGGAAGCCCTGGTGTATAATTTCGTGTTCTAGCCCCATACCCCCATCCTCCGCGCTTTTATACCCGACCTGACCTAACCCATCTCGCGCAGCTCAAATCACCCTGCTCCATCGGCGGAGCAAGGTCCGCCTCTGTTCCAGCGGACACACTGACATCTCCGGTTATTGCTCATCTATGACCGCGTCACCGCCCTCGGACGCCGTCTCGCCAGCTTTGCGCAGGTCAGCGCAGGATCCCCGTGTGCGTGTCCGCGCCAGATGCAGAGGGTTGAGCCGAGGCTTTGTATAGAGATAGCAGCTGAATAAGCCTCTGGGCTGGCACAGGGTATGATCCGTCAGCTCGCCGTCAGCCCATGGCCGCCGACGAACCCGTCACGAGATGCGACTGCAGGCCAGCGTTTGTTGAATGCTGGACATGTTTGACATGTTTCGGACACGGGGTGCCGGATGCTAAGAGCAGCACTGTCGTCTTGGCAGACGCAAAAGGCCCCCCCTGGGTACCTGCTTCCCTGCCGCCGGCGATAAATTGGAGAAGCAGAAGAAGCAGAAGAATAGGCACCCACACATGCCCTCGAGCGCAGCTGAGAAGCGCGCACAGGTCCGGGGACGGGGATAGACACAGAGCATGGGTGCACGCGTCTCCGCGCGTCTGGGTTCCATGACGCACACCGACGGGCCAACGTCCTGGGGAGAACACGATCGACCGCACCTCCCTCCTCACAGTCCGTGCGAGGGCTCAGCCTGCCGCGGAGGCATCGCAGCACCGTTTCCAAGTCAGCGTGGGGTGCACCGAGCGCTCGCGGAGGCCGAAAAGCGCCCGCCGCTGACGTGGGTAGCATTCCGCCCGGCGGCCTGCACGGACTCCAAATGTATGAACATGTTTATGAATTGCAGCGGAGATGATCGTGATCGGATGTGGTGTCCATACAGTAGTGTCAGGATCTTACCGGGACCTGATGCGTTCGTCACCTAAGTATAAGATAACCATTAATTGCGTGTGACGGTATACATATACTTGAAAGTGGATTATGAAGCATGCGCACCTGCTGAGCAATACCGAACAACAGACGAGATGAGAGCATATCACCTTTGTGTGAGACAGCGGCCTTTCACCCTTTCCACTCTTAATAATAACAAAGGCCAGCAGTGCGACGAGGTGAAAACCCAGAAAGATCGGGAACAAAACAAGAAACGATCCAAAGATATTACAACGCCGTTCTTCTATTTCTGTGGCAAAGCTCTACACATCCGGAGCTGTTTTGACTAGCTACTACACAAGCAGCACCAATAATAATCAAGACGGCGTCCAAGGATCGGATTAGCAAGGCGCCAGCGGGCGATGGACCAGTGGGTGCGGGAGAAAGCGAACGAGGCTAAGTAGTCGCTCTCCGAATTAGCTGGCTCTGAGAACTACTGTATCGTCTCGACACCGCGCCCATCGGCCCACTCGCCAAAGAGCAGGCTGATGCTCTCGCCGTTGTGCGTCCGCCGGATGGACTCCGCGATCGTCGGGCTGATGTCCATCGTGACGAGCTTCGAGCACTGGGCCATGTGCTCTTTTTGCGGGATCGAGTTTGTCACCTGCGTGTGCGCAAATGGTGATGGTCAGACGTTGTTTAGTTAGAGTCATGTTGTTGTTTCATTGTTGTTTTGGAGTCATGGCGGAACGGGAGAGTAGAGGACCGGTGCGGTCGGATGACGTCGGGGGATAGAAAGGAGATACAGAAAGGGGGCTTACCACTATCTGCTCCACAGGAAGCGCCTCGAGCGCTTTCATGTCTGCTTCCGCGAACAAACCTAATAATGACGAATAGGGTCAGACACGTTGGGTATGGCACCGGGAACTAGATGAAAGAACGCACCATGCGAGATGACGACGTAAATCTTGCGAGCACCCTTGTCGTGCAACGTGCGTGCAGCAAGAGAAAGAGTGTGGCCGGTGTCAACCATGTCGTCCACCAGGATCGCGACCTATCATAGGGGATAGTAGACATGAGCGCTTCGAAGTTAACGCGCGCCACAGGAGTGCGAGAGAACGGAGAGAAGCGTACCTTGTCATGGACGTCGCCAACGAGGAGCTCCATGCGCTCGGGCGCGTTCTCCGACTTTCCATCACGTTTCCGATGGATGAGCGCGAACTCGACACCGAGCTTGTCCGCGATCGCCGTCACCCTGTGTGATGCATATATTCATCAGCGCTTCCGCAGCTATTATGGCGCCCGCATCCACAGGAAGCAAGAGAAGCGCTGAGAGAATGAGAAAACACGAAGGGAAACGCACCTCTTCGCACCGCCGGCATCGGGACTGACGATGATGCTGTTGCTCCACTCCTCAATATGCCTCTTGATGTACGTGATCATCAGCGGCTCCGAGAACAAGTTGTCCACCGGAATATCGAAGAACCCCTGGATCTGGCTCGCGTGCAAGTCGACCGTGATAACGTGGTCGCACCCCGCGCTGACGAGCATGTTCGCGACGAGCTTGGCGGTGATCGGCGCGCGGCTCTTGTCCTTCTTGTCCATGCGCGCGTACGGGAAGCACGGGATGACGGCGGTGATGCGCCGCGCGGAGGCGGTCTTGCACGCGGAGACGAGGATGAGCAGCTCCATGAGGTTGTCGTTGACGTCGCGGCAGCCCGACTGGAGGATGAAGACGTCTTCTTCGCGGACGGACTCCTGGATCTTGACGTTGATCTCGCCGTTGGAGAAGCGCTCGGGGACGCATGAGGTGAGAGGGGCGCCGAGCCTGCGGGTGCACGACGTGCGTGGGCTGGGATGAGGGGCGGGTCTGGGGCTCAGTGGTCAGAGCTGGCGCTCACCGCTCGGCCACCGCCTGTGCGAGGGCGGGGTGGCTGCTACCTGACGACCAACAGAGTGCTTCAGGTCAGCTCATCGGCGAGGACAACGATAAGCTTACCGGCCAGGAGTCTAATGGAGTTTCCGTGGAACATGGGGAGGATAGTGGAGGTTTAGAATTACAGAGAGTTCAGCACATATGACAATGAAAGTGGAGAGAAGAAAGTGGATTTCATCACGAACTGGATTCGATAAAAAGGTGCCGGCAAAATCTGTTCTGTTTGCAACCGGCAAATAGCATAGCCACCCCCTGGATCACAACTGTAACTTTGACATAGTTGTCTCCTAATAAAATAGCTGCGTGAAATCCCTTCACTATTTGAATCCCTGAAGAACGTAGAACAAGTCTTTTAAATAGAACTATCGACTACTCAGTGTTTCCCTCGCTACGAGTGGCAGCAGGAGCATTTGAGGCTAGCTCATATTCAAGTTGCTTGCATCTATTCCATAGTCGAGTGGTCGCCTCCTTGATCGTTGCCTCTGAAATTGTCAAGATCGCTTTCACTCAGCGTTATCCCCAGATTATCCAAGATACATACCTGTTTTTGGTTCATAATTGATGAATGGCAGTCTCATCAACGCCTTCTGCCTCCACTTCAGTTTTCGTTCTGGATGATGAATTGATATCACTATACTCATAACACAGGCAAGACGAGAGAATCGGGTACCTTGATCGAGTCTGTTGCACTTGTCCAACAGTCTGCGACACACTTTTTGTTTCTTGACGAGAGACGCAAATGTGGCTGGGAAAGATCATGATGGTGAGTGTAGGTCTTCCACGACATGTTATGAAGCTCATCCGCACGTAAATGCACCAAAGCTGTCAGAAGGCTAATAACGGCACGGATATTGACCGGGATCGCTTGAAGATTGTTTGCCTCCTCTTCATCTCCCGCATCGTTTTCCATATGTGAAGATTCAGCGTCCTCCAAGGTTTCTGCGTCCCCAAAGACTCGTCCATCCAATGATCTTCCGTACTCCCTAGCAAGGGGTAGTCGGTAGTGCGTGGGAAGACCCGGGGTAGGGGGGGGGAGGGTCCCAACCATGTGGCTTAGATTATTTCTCGACCTACAAAATGACTGTCCCGAAATGGCAATTACCACGTGCTATCTACTATATGGGGATGTAACACATAGGGGCTATTACTATATTCGTCGTATGTGGCAGTGCTCAGCCTGAGGGGTACTCGAAAGACCCAGCAGCGCCGAAAAAAACGTAGAAGGCATCACAAAGATGCCTGAAGAAGGTGAAGCTCAAAAGAAGGTCAGTAAATAAGTGTCTAAGCGGTGCTAGATTACTTACATGGAGTAAAGTGGAAGGTAGACTCGACACTGGAATGCCTCAACTGCAACGAGATAATCACGGTCGGGTTTGGTGGCACTCACAGTCTCAAAGAGCACCAACGCTCGAAACGATGTCGTGAGGAAGTGAGGAAGCGTAAGGAGGCGGAGGAGCCCTCAAAGCCCAAGGGTATCACCTTGTTCAGCCTAGGTGTCAAGAAAGTGGCTGGGTCAGTCATGAAGAGGAAGAGCACGACAAAGACGGCATCGGCAGTGGACCCACCGAAAGCACCTACTCCCTCTACATCATCCTCTCCTACACCCTCAGCCTCTACTTCCGTCCCGGCGCCGACCAATCCACCATGCCCTGAGGCCCTTGCGCTGATACAACGTCTGCGGGCGGCACGGAGGGGGCTACCTGCCACTGTTGAGGAGGTGTCTCAGGAGACGACTACAATCGACGGCCCTCAGGGGCTTGCTGCCGTGGTGTGCTGTCGCAACGCCCTCGCTGCCCTTCCAGAGGCGGAGGTGTGGGAGAATCTGGATCCCATGCTCAACAAGATAATGGGCGGCGATAGCAAGCAAGATGACTTACAGGCGTTAGTGAGGATAGGCCCTCTCGGGCTTGACGGCTTCATCGAGTTCTTGGAGTTTGTGGTCATTCAGCGAGGGATCAAGGGCGGGCTACTGGAAGGGAAGTTGACACGATTCATCAGCGCGATGGAGGCATTGTGAGTCAGTCTGAACTCGGGACATGTACGGAGGCTTACCAGCATGCGATGACAGGCCAGGCTACTCTGCAGTATCTGGTCCGAGCGTTTGCGCGGCGGCTCCCTTGGTCGTCGACCTCACTCGCGATGACGAGGAGATGTTGATCCCTGCTGCAGCTCCTCGCTGCCCTGTCCCTGTTGTCGCACTCCCTCCACCGCTCCGGCCACGACTACCGTGCAGCGGCTACACGCTGGCCATCCCCGATTCGAAGACAGCCGCCTCCGGGTATCCGCTTGGACTTCACGACGAATATGACCTACCTTGGTCCGTCCGATTTTGGAAGAATACTATCTGCCTCCATGCCGACGAGTGCATTGGGCTCACAGACGATGGTGAGACATGCGCGTGCTGCAACGCGCTCCCGGGGAATATGCGACTGCAAGGCATCATGGAAAGAATGAGCACCGGCGTACACAAGAACGCGCCGCACGCTTACCGGTCGTTTGGCGAGCTTCGTGAGGTTGTTCGTCAGAAGACGGTCCAGCTGGACCACATGCGTGTCGGGAGGATGAATGCGAGGCGCCGTTTGGCGAGAAAACTTACGGCGCTGGCGGACTTCAAGAAATTCATCATGGCTGCAGCCAAGGGAGAGGTAAACCGCCTGGACGCACTGCTACGTGTGTGCATGAAGAGACGAATGTCACCGAAGGCGATGTTAGCGTTACTGGACAAGGCTCTTTGCAAGGTTTACAAGCCGAAGTCCTTCACGGAGGCCGAGAAGCTTCGAGGCCTGGTCATGCTACGATTAGGAGGAGCTCGAGTTGCGGACATTGCCCACCGATCGTCAGACTCACCGGCCGTCAGCACTCTACGCCATCACTCATGCACCCGTCCCATCCAAATATCACCAAGGACGCCCACGCAAGAGGAAATCCGCGCAAATATCCAGGCATCAGTTCCCGACGTCAACAATTCCCCCAACAAGGAGACTCACCTAGGGAAGGGTTCACGAATATCGTTGATAGATGCGGTGGATGCGGTGGACGTCGCGGGAGACGGCTATAGCATTATGGTCGATGAGATAAAGACGGAGCTGAGGGTGAGGTGGGACGAGCAAACGAACATGATTGTGGGCGTTGGGAGGGAAGACGCGGACAAGTTAGAACTGGAGTTCAGCTCTATAGCCGAGGTGGAAGCCCTGTGGGAGGCGGTGAGAACGGAACATATTCATTTAGCGTCGGAGGTGAGAACGCGTGCCTTCACTATTGAATTAAACAGCTTACCATTGGCTTCCGAATCCTCAGGCCACTGTTGCCGCGATTGGCCATATCCCGAGTTCGCCGCATAGTCGCATGTCCGCGTGTCCGATTCTCGTGTCAGGGACATGCAAGCGGGAAGACGCGGTGACGCATTCTCGGCTTCTGCAAACCATAATAGATGCATGCCGCGCCGAGTCCGTCAAGCTGGCGGGACGTTTGTACAGTTTGGCATCTGACGGGGAAACCCGCCGTGGTGCAGCACTGGTGATGCTCACTATGAAGAAAAAGCTAACTGCCGAATCCAACATTTATCGATACGTTGGGCTTCTGAAACTCATGAATTCCTGGGTCGGCGACGATGACATCACTGCCGACAAAGATTGGAAGCACGTCTTCAAGCGGCTTCGCAACCTTCTCCTCCGGCTTCTTGGCGTCCATATCTTTGGTGTTTCTATCTCGACTCAGAGTCTCCGCGAGCACCTCACCTCTACTAAGACATGCACTGAAACACAGGCCGACGCTTACACGGATCCCAATGACAAACAAGACGTACCACTCGCCTTCAATTTTCTCAAGCGCGTGTGGGAAATTCCCCCTCCTTCCGACAACGATGAGCCAACTGTGTACGTCTCTCGGGTTGCTATCCGAAGGTTCGGTCTATTTCTCAGGTACCTTCTCGCGCCGTACATCACGCCGACTATGTCCCTTCATGAGCAACTTGTCTCTCTGAGTGCTGCCGCTCACCTCGCCCTCTTGATGTACGTTGACGCAGGTCCGGGCAACGATTTCATGCCAAAGACCCTGTACCAAGACATCCAGATCATGATCAAGAACGTCTACTATTCGGTGGCAAAGGCAAAGGTTGACAAACCCGGAGGCAATTTCTACATTATATCCCTTGGTACCGATCGCCTGGAGCAGCTATTTGGGATCTATCGGACAATGATCGGGAGCGACGCCAACGTAGACATCCTCCAATTGGCTCTTCGCATTGCGAATGTAGCCGAGGTGGGGAAGATCATGGTCAAATATCCCGAATGGGATGTATGTCCGCGCCGCCTCAAGACGCCGTCACTCAATGCTTCCGCGGAACTTTCTTCAAAGATTGATCATCTCAACCCAGCGTCGTGGCTCGGCGACACCTCCTTGGCTCCAGTCCAGCCCCTGACGGCGTGGAATGAAGGTCGTCGTCTCATTGAACAGGAGTTCAGTGACCTTGGGGCAGTGGCATGCTTTGAGCGTGTCGAGGCAACACCAGACGCGGATATGATGTTTCCGTGGGGTAACTCCCGCATTCCCACTGAGGTGCCTGTCCCCGAGTCTCCAGAGGAAGAGAACAGCGATGAGAAACCCACCGACCAGCCCACGCTTATCCCCGCTCCGTCCATGGACCTTGACTTGGAGGAGTATGTCAGCGAGAACCTCCCTCCTGCTACAACTGCGTCAGCCGCCAAGGTCAACCCTCACATCCTTGTCGAAGGCAAGCCAGTTTTCAAACCGGCTGTCTTATGCCTCTTCTTCCAAACTCTCAACTCCTCTGGTTCCACCGACCGACTCAAGCGCGTGGCCGGTCTCACGCGCTTCCCTATTCCCGAGAAGGATATCATCTCCACGACCTCAGCGCTTGGCGATGAACGCCTCGTAGTCAACGACCCGGCGTTTACGGTCGTCCGATGCAACGGCCGCATTTTCTTGGCATTAATGCAGGTGAACCTCATTATGTTTAGGTCTAAATCTGTTGGTTCGATTGCAGAGCGCAAGCTTCATGAAGACAGCGTTGAGCTCAAGGGTCAGCTAATGATCCTCCGCGAGCACTCTACACCAATCGCCTTGGATGACAACGCCGACAATGACGACGAGAACAGCGAGCTTTACGACTGGCGCTGGTCTGGCGCCCTCGACAAGAACTTCAAGACTTTGGGCCGGTTTGCCCAGATTGTCGATGCCACGGTCTCAACGGCAGTTATTGGCCAGCCAACGTATTTCTTCCGGACCCCCGAGCTCTCTGCTATTGCTGCCTCACTCTACGCTCAGGTCATTCCCGACGACCGCCAGCTCCTTCCGTCGATCCCCCAGACAGATACATTCCCGTACCGGGTGGCCTCAGGTACGACTCACATTTATTCTTGATTCACACTTTCTGATGAGGCTATAACAGGTCGAGCAGCATTTCTATGCGAAACCGAGAGCGCTGACACCCAACTCGAACGCGACGGCAACTGCTGCCCTCGCTGCGGGCCGCGGCACCCCTGGAACCGCAAGTCGGGTCCTCGCGTGCTCGAGCATGTCGGCGCCCATATACTATTTGACCCCTCGCTCGACAAGACCGCCGAGCTCTGTGGCATGTGTGGGAACAACGTGACATTGTCTGGCTGCGTTTTTTTCCTCCGCAAGCCCAAGGGATCCGGCACCTCAATTCAAGTCCACCATAAACGCTCGCGCTGCACAAACTACGTCAAGTTTTCGTACCAGCCTGCGAATGTTTCGGGTGAGCTCTCCCCATGTTCTAATGTTCCAGTTGCATGCCCGCTCTGCCCCGACGACAAACCGGCTGTATGGAAATACAGCATCGAAGCCCATATCCGGCTCCATCACAACTTGAACACCCCGTCCGCGCGCGACCTCATCAATTCGTGCGTCCTCACAGTCTCCGAGAACGCCGGCATGTTGGGAAAGTGGACTACTCGCTACAAGCATACGCGGCTATCGAAGAAGTCGAAGCCGTCGCAGCTTCTCGTGTCCGACGCCCACTCTGCTGCGGCAGCTACGAGGTAAGCGTCCTCTTATTCATTCGTATTGGCTACTGCTAAACCTATACTATTTAGTTACGATGATGATGACGTCGACACGTCCTCAGTGAACCGGTCAGGCGGCGAGGACGACGACACCAGTACTGACACCGACATCGACACTGAACCCGGTGCGAACGTCAACGATATTCCCAACGACGACGGCTATCAATTGCTGTGCGACGACGAGGAGAACGCGGCTGGACCCTCGGGGTCCGGTGACCATAACGATGGAGACGGTGAGTATATTTATAAAGGTCTAGAATGTTCCTACTGACATTATACACGTAGACGAGAACATTTTCACACTGGAGGGGCGCCCGACGCGATCAGGTCGCATTCGCCGAGCGCGCGACATGAGCGATATCCATGCATGCTATTGCATGGATACCGTCATGCAGGCGGAGATCGACGCTAATATTGCTGTCAGGTGTACTGGACGCGGATGTGAGTCGCAATGGGTATGTCTTTGTCACACTTTCAAGTTTGCTTTACTGTTCTAACATTCCCATCACTCTAGTACCATATGAGATGTGTGACGATCATCGGCTCTATATCAAAATGGCGTTGCGAGGCTTGTCAGGAGAGCAGCCGCAGGCCTTCTAAGCGTCAGAAGGCATGATTATGTTGTATTGTACTATCCTTTTCGCTTGTAGTTTCCTCGTAGTTGTTACAGTACAGACGTTGATCTGCAAACAGCGGTAGCAGTCCGAGATAAGATAACAACTTCCATTTCGGGATGACATCGGATCTTCCCGACAGAGATTAGCCTAATGGGGATAGGGGGAGGGGGGGAGGGTAGGCCGTCGACGACTTAAATTATTTTTCGACCCACGTTTTTATCATACATTTTCGACTACCCCTTGCTCCCTAGCGTTGGATCTTGCCATGTCTCTATGGCCTTCTTCGTCAGCATCATCAATATCTTCGGCTTCTGCTGCACTTGCTGGATTATCTGCGCTGGTTATCTCTGCATCTTGGTTTCTCGTGTTCTTCAAAAACATCCTGCGTATGGTTGCCTCAAGATCGAAAAGCAACCTGGATCTAATTGATTCTAACAGTAGGGATGATCTTCAGGCTCGTTTTGAGAAGGAATGGTCTAGGAGACCTACCACTGATACTAGCAATTTCGGTTAGAGTTGGTATAGAGCTTTCATCTCCCTGCTCTATTTTTTTCAACATCCTTCGCACCAGTTTCTCTACAGCTTTTGAGTCAAACTCCGTCAAATTCTGAGGCTGTACTGTATTTTTCGTTCCAAATGAGCTACTACAAAATTGACGGGAAAGATTTTCCCCACCTAGGCCCAGAAGCACGAGGAGCTCAAAATTGTTTATCCCATTGATGCGGCGTTGCCGATCACTGGATGTTAGATTCACCATTGTATAGGAGAGAACGCCGTCTTTGAAATGCGAGAGCACCTGCTTTGGTATTTGGAGATTATCTGTGGTGAACATGTGAGTTTATTTTTCTCGAATGAGATCATGGCGGATGTTCACCGCTTTCAAGCACTGTTCTCAACACATTTCCCCAATTTGCCTGCATCTCAACAGCTTCCGTTGACACAAAACGTCCCCGACGAATCATGTTCGCGATTTTCTCCGGGGCATTGGATTTCCCTTCCTTGATCACATTGATGATTTTATCCGGAATCTCCTTAGCATTTGCAATCACGTTATGAAGAAGATAGACGGCTCGAAGGGGTTTATTCTCCCATAGCTTTTCGATAAGCTCATCAGTTTCGGGACTCGATGTGTGACATTCAGTCGCCCTGTACTCGTTATGTAAAGATGCACCGTGGAAGTAAAAGCTGTCATACCCTGCGCCTATAATGCTAATGCAGGTACTTTGCAAGCAATCCTCCGCACCTATCCGGAAATCAGTCCCTTCTAAATATGGCGACAACCACTTGACAACTGTGACGTACTTGTTACTAACTTAGCTTTCTTCTTGTTCAGCGTTACAATAGTTTCAGTTGCTGCCATATAACCGGTCGGAGAATATAGGAGCTTAATGAGTTTGGAGGTAAATCCCCGCTTCATGATATCATTTGCCATTTCTTCTGCTCGCCGTTCATCTCGTTAGATAACTTTAATGCACACATATGAAACAACGAACCCTTTCGCAATATCAAAATCAATGAGTCAATGGCCCACTGACGCTTAATGAACGTCTTGTCTAGAAGGATGTCCGATAATTCCGTGGTTATCCCTTGAGAAACCAGCAGTTTAATAGCATCATCTTGAGAATATGGCATATCAGCTACAGCGCACAACATTCGCCTCAGCTACTTACCATGAGACGACAAACGTAAGACAGCCTCCCTGACGGCCGCCAAAATGTAGATGTCACCTTTACCAGCGACGAGGAGTGCAGGAAGAGAGTTTATCACGGTGTTGATGTTCTCGTGCGTCAGCTGCAAGATTGGTGCTGTCCCTTTTGACTGCTTGTTGCTCAGGAATGTGATGATACGAAGAGCCGAAACCTTGATTACTGGACCTAGAGTGTATTCCAAATATCAATTTTCAGACACAGTAAAAGAAGATGGGTCCTCTAACTTTGATCGTTCAAAAGCGCTATGATTTCTTGAACACGACTCTGGGTCAGGAATTTTTCCGATGTCTGTAGTGCCTTACCTTTGAAGGGAATAAGCACCATTGTGAACAACAAAATACGATTCACGTACCAGCGCTTTCACTAGTCAACAGCGATGCAAGGGCCTGAGCGCTATTCTCCCGGGCTTTTGTAGTCAAGTTGCTAGCATAGGTGGCACGAAGGAGTCTCTTTAAAACCTTACGTCGAACTATTTTGTCTCTCAGCGAATCGTCCTTGCACAGTGAGCCAAGAGCGATGCAGGCACGCTGGTGGTAATCGTTGAAGTTATCTGACGTATCCAGTAGAAAGAGCATGTCGACGGCATAATCAGGTATTTTTGACGCCTCCTTTTTCTCCCTCGTGCCAAACGAATGGCCTAAAAATATTAGCATTTGATTAAGTCGATAGCTCTCAATGCCTCACCGAGTTCACAATGTGCAACTGCAGCATTCAACCGGATAAGTGGATCATCATGATGCATTAATTGGAAGTCAGTCGAAACCTCTAGAGTTCTGTCCGAATCGTTCTTCTGTCCTCGTGCGGTGCTCCCTTGTACACCCCGATCGCCTTGTGACTTTAGTGTATGTTTTTATCTGATAAATAAAAGAGATAATACCGAATTTGGCGACAAGCGCTAGCTGGTCCACCGACTCCCGTAGGTGGTCCAGATTGGGTAAGTCATTGTTGCGCAGTTCATCTAGTAATTTTATAGCTTGCTGTTGGTGTGCAAAATCCTTCTCCCAAGCTTGACTCAGATCCCTAAGATACCTGTCGCCTACCGGGTTGCTCCAGTCGACCCGTTCCGGCCATGAATCCCAGTCGTTCTGAAATTTTGCTCTTGGTTCGTAATCTTGTTTGAAAAGAACTGAAACATGAATCTTTTGTCCGGGCACAATGATCCGTGCATCTCCCGAATGGGGCCTGAAAGATTACGCCATTAACCTTAGATATTTTCAACGTCATCCCTGTCGGTTTCACTTACGGCCATCGGACTGTTTCAGCTTCAGACGCATATGAGAGCCGCTTCACCGGCAATAGCTCACAGAGTCGCCACCAGAGTCCTGTCAGAGACTCAGTAGGCTGCTCATGAATCTGTCCAAGAGGTCGGTGGTTGGGTATCGATGTAGACTTTATTTCCAGTCCTGCGCTCTCTGCTTGCATTTTCATCCAGAGAAGGGACGGATTTGTCATCTGAAAGTCGTGATTGATCTTGTTGCCTCCTCCTCTATTATTTTGATCAGCAGTCAAATATTGGCATGTTAAATGTATAAGCATACACATCGGAATGACACCCTGCGAACCAGACTTCCTTTACGTGAGGAACATCATGAGAGTCTCCGTGACTCGCATGCTCAAGCGCTGTTTGATTGTGCTGTTTTCCCCGCTGAGGCCTTCGCATTTTGTACATGTTGTGCTGGTCTCGAATGTATCCTGCACCGCCGTACACGTACTCAGGAAGGAACTTGACGCGTCGCTCGTCCAGAGCTAGGGCATGGCGAAAGTAGCATATGTGCTGACACCTAGTAGTATATGGGAACGGCTCGCCCCGTACAAGCCCAACGGATGATACAGTATCCCTGGACCGGTTTTCAGTCTTGATAGAACATAGTTTCCATAAAACATCAAGTCTTACCAAACCCCGACAAAATGGATTGGTACATCACGACAGAAAGTACGCTTGAATGTTTGAGCTCGTTCTAGATGGGCTTCTCTGGCCTTATTTCCAGATCTCCAAGGTTCAATGTAATGCTCCATTGCACTGGGAAATCATTATGTTTGGATAACGGTTCGTTCAATATTACATACAAATCCAATTGGGATATATGTCCGGGGGTTAAGAGTCCAACCTATATGGTGTATATGGTGTATGAGGTCTCAAATATGCTAATGTGACGATGAATAACTACCTTGTATGCCATCCCTGCAACCGCCCTCACTTGATACGCACCACGAGAGAAGCCTTGCTTTAATATAGAATCATGTTAACCAAACAGACTTCGATTGGGTCTCACCGAAAAGAAAGATTCTATCCCCCGGCTCGTAGTTTTCACATAAAAACCTATAGGCATCCTTAATGTTTTCTTCAACTCCGCTGCCAAAATAAAAGTGAGATAAGACTGGATGTTAACAATGCTGATTTAACCAACGATGCAATAGCCAGATCAAATATACTGAGGATCCTATTGAACCAGTACTTAGGCAAATGCGACCACGATTTTGGCACGGTCCCCAGACCCGATTTATAATACGTTTTCAATTGTAACTTAGGCGCATCTCCGTTTTGCTCTTCATCTTCAGGTGAAGATGGCGTATCTTTGTCTTTGTTGCTCTTCTTTTCCAACTCTTTCTTGTATTTCTCCTCTGTTTCTCTGAGGTGATGGACAAGGGTAACAACGTTGGAGTTCTTTTTTAATAAATGTAAGTGAGGGTTATACAGTGTGTTTTATTGGAAAAAAACCCCACCTTGTCGGAGAACTGATTTCCTGTTCCATCTATGCATACTACCAAATTACGCTTGGGTTGACCCTCAGAGCTGCACTTGCACTTAAATCAATCAGCAACAAATAACAACCGGAGGCTAGATAAAATCGTAGTGCGGCATCGAACATACCTTTTGAACTGGAGGCATGATAAGAACCTTCCTCCAGCTGCGGTAGTATTTGATGGTGATACAGTTTCTCTGGCGTTAGGGAGAGAACGATGAGATGTGAGGATTTTAAGGGAGCCAACAAAACGACCCAGGAGCGTGGTCTTGTTAGAAAAAAGGAAGTCAGTACACGGGATGGCAGTATGAGTGAGGAGGATGTATTGTTAATGTGTGAGGGTACTGCGCCGTTTCTATAGCTGCCTGGATACCAATGAAACCCTTCTAGGAGAACGCGAAACGTTTACGGGTTTCTCCCAAAACAGTCATTTTGAGTTCCTGAGGCCGACACGGTTTACAGCCTAGTGCTCGGAGGTTTGCTGACGGCGGGTGTAAGGAATGACAACAGTACTGCTTTGCTAACAAGGGCGATGAGAATTTCTAAATAAAACCTAGTTAATTTGTAATGCCAGCAATATTCACACTGCAATTCGTTCTGGTCAGCGCTTCACCCTGCGCTGATTTGATAGAGCCACAAAACGCCCGTCGCATGCTGTTTGAAGCGCTGTAATCCTTCCATCTTTGGAAACGATTATAGTGGTCCACTTGGCTGCTACCGAAACCGCGAGATGTGGAGGTCGAGATCTAGATACAGCCGATCAAACGGAACGTTGATCTAGGTGGTACTACTGTCCAAGTCGCTCTCGTGCCGACTCGGTGATGGGCTCGAGTTTGATGAGGAAGATCGCGGATGTCGCCAGAGAGATAGAGAGCCCAGCATTCGAATTTGAAGATCAGTGGAGCGGCCGCAGTGGAGCTAGTATAACGCCACTGAGAACGAATTAACGCTTTTCGGAGCCATCGGGTTTAAGAATTGAGAGAAGTCAGCTGCAATGTCGCAACCAGCCGATCACAGCAGTGGAAAATGTAAAATTATATGCTGAATCCAGAAAATAACTACAATGCTTCGTCAAGAGCCGCCCAGGTCGCTCTGTTGCATAGACTCCTCTGGCTATCAGCTTGGTAAGAAAAGAGCACTCGTTCAGCTGGTAAGCGTAGGGCTCATGTTTTTACGGATCACTTTACTGCACCTGATTGCTTATGATGACAGTGCATGTTATAATCAATATGAATGTGGTAAGCCGAACGTACATATTCCTGGGGTGATTATTTTTGAAGAGATAGGCCTAACAGAATTATCAGATGAGATCTTACAGGAAAGACGAGTGCTTGAGTAATAAAGAGGCGCCAACAGGGTGGTGAACCCATATCGACGTTCAGTTTCTGGATTGAGCTAGTACCCGAATCTTTCTTCGCTTCCGAGAATGGGAGGAGCGTTGAAACAGAGGGCACTGGGAAGTAAATCAACACTAGACGAATAGCCGCTCTGAATGACTCCAACGGCCGGAACGTGCGCGTGAAACCCGACACTAGTATAGCGCTCTCTCAAGGTACCGTTCCATGGAAGCCAGACAATGATTGGCGCCAAGAGACAGAACCTGTCAGAACGTTCCGCAGCAGACTCGCAGGCGTTGGGGCGCCTATGAGTCGGCATCCAAACTGGACATTTTATTGTCTTGACAGCATGATGCGATGACTGCCATTTAGGAGATGAGTCGTTGACTCATGCACGGTCAAGTCTGGAATACAGTACAGAATACAACTGATTTGGGTAGTAGTGCAAGGATAAGCACCATGTAGGTTCTGTAGGCGCACGAACCGTGACGCCTTGTCAGGTCTTCGTGAACACAATTTGCACACTCCTTTTAGATTGTGAAAAAACTCGAGAAAATGATCTCACCATCTGAGCATACAGCCCTCGGCGACGAGAAATTTCGCATTCAATATTCAAGGTTGATGGCTAGTGTCATGCCGTTTCAGGGCCGTCTGCTATGATAGAACTGCCCCATGTGAGATTTCTCCTTACCATGCCTAGAACGTTGGCTATGTGGCCGTCATATTTTTGGGCTTATCGTTCTTCTCCCACATGGAGATTGTGGCGGGGGCCCCCGAGGCGCTAATCTGGCGTGTAGCGCCACAACCGCCCAGGCGGGGACTCGGAAGTCAGGCGACACCTGGAGGCCAAGGCAATTAGAGAAGACCTTCCCGGACACGTCGGAGGAAATATTGCCTTATTAAACGACTATTCCAATGGATCTGTGTGCGTAAGGGACGTCAGCAAACTTCCGCACAGTATCAAGTGGTACAGCGCCATACCACAGTTACTCAATACAATGAAAAGGATGCATATACATGGCTGCAGCTGGAGCTTACTCATCACTTCGTCGATGGGATTCGAAGGTTCATGACTTTCACCCAAGGATCAAAGTTCTCACGTCAGCTCAAGACTTACCGTAGATGCTGGTCAGCCATCTGGTAAGCAAAAGATCGCCCAAAACGAAATTGGATAGATTCGCTACAAACAAGCTTATGTTTAGGGACCTTTGAACTGGACTGTAGTGGTTAAACCGCCTAGCGTCAATCAAACTGGGGTCATTCGGGTTCTACCTTTCATCATGCTTCTATTCAGGACACATGACGAGGGTCACTAAGGAGTGGCATCCAGCGTCTGGGGCGCTCGAATACACGGCCCCTAAGCACTAGTACGAAATCCTGTAAGTCCTTTGAGAACGCATCAGAACATTCTAGGGTCAGGCAAACTTTGCGATGCTCCCTACAAAGCGCGTTATTCGGCTCCAAGAACAACCAGTCCCTTGTGTTTACGATGGCGGTACCCTAATCGTAATGTTCTCCACCACGTACTCCGTGTCCGCGTACTCGAGCAGCTGCGGAATCCGAGAACTGGGACATGTCAGCGAGACGACTTCTAAGATACCACACTTAGCCCTCACCTTTTCAGACCTTTCACCTTGAAGATCTGCGCTGAATTATAATTCGCAAGCCCCCGCCCAACCTCAACCACATCCCACTCCCCCGTCTCGTCCGCCTCCTCCATCACCGTCGCATCGTCATCATCCGGCACCGCACCCCCATCAGCCATCCCATCCAGACTCGAGCTCGACCCCGCGCGCGACAGCGCCCCCTCGCCCATCCCCACCCCGCGCCCCCTTGCAGACGCAGACGTCGGCGTCCCCGGCACCGCCGGCGAATCCCCGCCCTCAGCATCCTCACTAACTCCGACTCCGACAGCGCCCTCCCCACCCCTCCTCACCAAAACCCTCACAGCCTGCCCCGACGCAAACGACCCCCGCACACCAAGGACACCCGCAGGCAACAGCCGCCCGCCCGACTCGCGGCGCGCGAGCACAGTGTGCGCGCCCCTGTCGATGACCACGGCGCCGGCGGGATAGAGCGTGTGGCTCGTCCACGCTTTCAGATCGCGCATCGGGAGCGCCGAGGGGCGGAACACCGTGTGCGGCGGGCGTGTGCGCGGTTCGGCTGCGGCTGCTGCGGCTGCTACGGCGAGGTCGACGACGTTGGTCGCTGCCAGTGCGCTCGAGCTGCCCAGGTGGGGGGAGGAGGTGCCGGAGCCGGAGGGCGCAGAGACGCGGAGGGCGGTGTAGTACTCGATGATGTCGAGGATTGTCGAGGGGGATTTGCTGGATGCTATTACGGTTGTTACGCCGGCTGCGGTAGCGATTTCAGCGGCGATGAGCTTGGTCTCCATTCCGCCTGTGCCCAGGCTTGAGCCTAGCGTTGCGGTGCTGACTGCCCGTGGTTGTCAGTTCTATTTGATCTGAGTTGAGGAAGAGGGAGGTTGAAGGACGTACCCTCGGCACGGATGTCAGTAACAGACGTGACTGTGTCAATCTTTCTTGCGTTTAGGTCTTTCCGGGGGTTTGATGTATAAAGGCCGTCGACGTCGGTGAGCAGGAATAGGTAGTCAGCGTGTATCATGGACGAGGTGATGGCTGAGAGCGTATCATTGTCGCCGAATTTGATTTCCTGGTTTATGGCGACGTTGGGATGTCATTGCAGAGAGCATAGATGAGAGAACTTACGGATACAGAGATAGTGTCGTTTTCATTCACGATGGGCACAACACCCATCGAGAGCAGCTCTTTGAAGGTATTCACCGCGTTCAGATACCGCGTGCGCTATTCGAGTGTGAGGCGGCCTTTTCAAGAGCTCGATGTGGGGAACAAACTCACGTCCGATATATCTCCTCTCGTCAACAGAATCTGCGCAGTTCTCTGATCAAACTGGCCAAACAAGTTGTCCCAAAGCGCAATCAGCCGCCCTTGCCCAATCGCAGCTAATGCCTGGTCAGTAACGTCAGTGTCAGCGCTTCGCTCCGATCTTCAATTTAACTCATGACTGGTGACATACCTGCTTGGCAGACAAGCTCTTTGGCCTCTGCGGCATGTTGACGGTCCTCAGGCCGACGCCAATGGCGCCCGAGCTGACGAGGACAACCTTGTGCCCTTGGCTACGGAGATGCACGACGGTCTCGACGACGGAGGAAAGGATGGAGAGGAGGGGCTGATGTGTTTCTTCATGTACAATGGAAGACGTGCCTGCGCCCAATGCCTGTCAGGTGGTCTGGTATCAAGTGTGTTAAGAGGAGCGCGCGTACCAAGCTTGATCACGATCGTACATGACGGCGAGCGTTTCGAATGGCGAGACATGTCGTAACTAGGAAGTTCGCCGGGTACCGAAAGCTAGTATACGAAGATGGAGAGGCTCCCCAAATTTGAAGATGAGTTACTCGCGTGTTCAACGCGTGCGTTTGCAGCGACTTGAGCGCTTGAGCTTCCGAGTCCTGCCTCGAGTTTAGACATCTTGTGCGCAGTCGAGAGGACACGAGGCAGCACCGTGGATGACTTGCAAGTCCTAAAGAGCAACGATTCCAGCGAACTTTGGTTTTCTTAGAGCAACAGATGTGTTTGATGAAGCACAGACAGCGACACGGAAAGTGAGAAGCAGAACGCGATCGCTGTCAAACCAAACGGTGACTCGAGCAAGCGTCAATCGGTCCGCATCTCCGATTCTCCGAAGGACAGAAAACATATGTTAGGGTTAGGGTTGCTTGCCTGTATTTGTCCTTGTATACAAGGACAAACATTCCGCAAACCTCGGCAGCAAGAATAGCGCGCTGAGCAGATGCGTAGATGTCCATAAGCTGAATCGTGTTCTCTGTCCTAGGCGTTCACTTGTCCTTACGCACGCACCTGGCACGCACACAACTTGCCTCTCTCCGTCTGACACAGGCAGATTGAGCTGGCATGGTCCGTGCATCACAGGCACGCACCTTCTCTTCTGAGCCGTACTTTGACGACCGAGGCCGTTACGGAACAGCTGAGCCAATCCAGGAATATGTGCACGTATGTTTTTCTATTTCCACATAGCACGCCTACGTACATTTACTGACAAACACACACCAGCCACATTCAAGGCCCATAGTATCATACTTCTTTCCGAAAGGTGTCGGGGAGCACCACTACGGGGTAAACCTACAAATCCACCCATTGCCACTTGGAACTACGAGCTGACTCTGTTTCACTTTGTGTACTTCTTATGTGTTGTAGGAAAGACATCCCATGAAGCCGCACCGGCTCACGCTGACGAACGCACTCGTCATTGGGTATGGCCTCGACAAGCAGATACACCACATGTACAACCCCCGCCCAGCGACCCAGGAAGAGCTCGAGACGTACCACGACCACGATTACATCGACTTCTTATCTCGGTCGGTGCCATCCGTTTTCACAAAGTATGGCCGCGGGCTAACGTGTAACCACACCGAACTTGCACTGTCTCACCAACAGAGTAACCCCCGGAAACCAGAAGGAAATGTCGCACATGATCGACACGTTCAACTGCGTCGAGGACTGCCCCGTCTTCGGGGAAATGTACGACTTCTGCCGTATGTACGCCGGTGCCTCTATCGCAGGTGCGCGGAAGCTCTGCGCGAACGCGTGCGACACCGCGATCAACTGGTCCGGCGGGCTGCACCATGCCAAGCGCGGCGAGGCATCGGGGTTCTGTTATGTCAACGACATCGTGCTCGCCATCCTCGAACTCTTACGGTACGCTCTCACATATCTGCCACTCACTACAGCTCCTTACACGTGGGTGCACGACAGATTCCACCCGCGCGTGCTCTACATTGACATCGACATCCACCACGGCGACGGCGTCGAGCTCGCCTTCTACCACTCCAACCGCGTCATGACCGTCTCCTTCCACAAATACACCGGCGAGTTCTTCCCAGGCACCGGCAAGCTCGACGACAACGGCGCGAACCTCGGCAAGCACTTCTGCCTCAACGTGCCCCTCCTCGACGGCATCGACGACGACATGTACCTCACCATCTTCAAGTCCGTCATCGAGGACACCGTCACCGCCTTCCGCCCCTCCGCCATCGTCCTCCAATGCGGCGCGGACTCGCTCGGGTGCGACCGCCTCGGCGCGTTCAACCTCTCCATCGCCGCGCACGGCGAATGCGTCAACTTCGTGCGCAAGTTCAACGTGCCCCTCCTCGTGCTCGGCGGCGGCGGCTACACGATCAAGAACGTCGCGCGCTGCTGGACATACGAGACCGCCGTGCTCGTCGGCGCCGCGATCCCCGACGAGCTCCCCGCGACGATCTACGACTCCTTCTTCCGCGACTCGCAGTGGAAGCTCCATCCGCCGCTCACGGGCCACGTCGATAACCAGAACTCGCCCGCGTCGCTACAGCGCATCACGATCGGCATACGGAACAAGCTGCGCTACTTGCAGGGTGCGCCGAGCGTGCAGATGCAGGAGATCCCGCCGGACCTGGAGGGCTTGCTCGCGGATGAGGAGAAGACGCAGGAAGAGAAGGACGAGGAAGCCGGGACGGCGCATGCGGGCGAGCGGAGGAGCGAGAGGACGACGGCGCGGAACGAATATTATGAAGGCGAGAACGACGGCGATCAGGACGACACGCCAATGACAGCCGGTGCGCGGCGGACGGCGGCTGCGCGGAGAGCGCGTGGACAGGGAAGAAGAGGGAGAGGGAGAGGCAAAGGACGGGCATCAGCCGCTGCTGGCAAGGGCAAGGGCAAGGACGAGGATATGAATGGCGATGCACCTGCACCTGCAGCCCGCTCAAGAGGGAGAGCTAGGGCAGCCAAACCACGGGCTAAAGCGCGTACAAAGGCTACGGGGAAGGACAAGGAAAAGAATGGGAAAGAAGATGAAGGGGAGAAGCAGCACGAGCAGGACACGGACCAAGATGCTACGCCACGGATACTGCCTACGCCGATGGACTTGGAAGTCGACATACAATGATACATTCCGGTACGTGCTGCTACATATATATGCTATATATACACTAGATCAACCCACCAAGAAAAGCAGCCCTCTCCCAACAATCAACACCTCTACTTATCCCCCTGCTTCCCCCCAAACCCATCCATCACCCCACTCTCCTCCAACGCCTCCCTCGCCGCCCGCGCATACTCCTCCTGCCTCTCCCGCACCGTCCCCTTCATCCCCTCAAACGCCCTCACCACCCTCTCGCGCTCACCCGGCGCCGCACCGCCGACCGCCTGCTGCCCCTCGTACACGCGCGTCTCGCGCTGCGGCTGCCGCGCATCGCTGTGCCACATCTTGCGGAGCGACTTCCACGCGCCCTGCGCTGGATTCGCGACGAGCCCGATGGCCCCGGCCGCGGGGCGCATGTTGACGTTGACGACTGCATGAAATGATGCGTATATATGAGTACGATTGAAGTATCTGTGCGGACTGGGGTAATGGATGCTTACAACTGCGCGCTGAGCCTTTGATCGCGCCCAAGAACCCCTATGTGCGAGCCGTCAGCGCCAGTCGCATCCTGCGTGTAAATCCACCGTGAACCAACCTCTTTCTTCGCTCCCTGAACCGGCTCGCGAACGAGTCCGGTGATTCCGTCGTAGTATCCGTAAAAGAACCCCTATTCCATGCCGGTCAACGCTGCTTATAGCACCAAAGAGCGGAGAACCTAACCTTTCCAGCCTCCTTCAGACCACTAGAGAAATCCGAAACGTCTCCCTTCTTGCGTACATCAGATCCATAAAGTTTAGGTGCATTGTGCAGGCCCTCGTGTATAGAAAGGATAATGTCCATCACACCTAAAATGCTATCAGCGCCGTAGTGCGACCACTGTTGTAGAGGATACTTACCCGCCGGGATGGCCTTTGTAGTCTTCACGATGCCCTTAGTAGGTTGGCTTAGAGAAAGCATGAGCCATAGCGTACGCGCGTCCAGTGGCACAGAAAACTCACTAGAATATCTGAGCAATACCGGTGTACCAGTTCGTCACAGTCCAGAAGATCGCACTTCCGCCGCCAGTGATCGGGTCGGATATGTCTTTCCGCGTCTCGTACTCCTTCGTGCCTAGCTGCGGATGAGTGTGTTGCTCGTCATGGAAAAAAGCGACTACGAACGATGTATGTCAAGCTCCTTGTAGCTGAGTTCCTTCGCATTGACGAGCGTTTCAGCTGCGAATGCGCTCAACTTCAGGCACTGAAACAAAGCAGTTATCAATCTAGTTTTGATGGACTCAAAAAGGATTAGCGCACAAATTTCGTTGACCACCACACGGCAACTCGGCTTGGATCCAAGTCGCATCTAAGGACGTCCTAAGTCTCGTTTCCTAGCCTCTAGTATAAACCATTATAACGAACCTCATATTGAGCAGGGGTAAATGCCGATAAAACGAATCAACGCCTTTCTGAACGCCATTCTACAACACTTTCAACGCCCATCGGATTACCAAGCAGCACAACACACACCTCGCTCTTGATCTTCTCTGCAGCCGCCTGAGCAGCATTCCGCGCCCGACTACTCTGCGTGAACTTGATCGCCTCTCGCAGATTATCGACAGTCATTTCCTTGTGCGGTATCGGCGCGGGTCCAATCCCAGCGTTCTCTATCATCTGACCTAGAGCAGCACCTCAACCTATTATTTCATACTCAAATACCGATATCATGCGGACGACTTACCCCAGAAAAGCTGGTCCCCGAAGAACGGCACAACCACCGTCGGCCGGCCCATGCGCAAGCCTATCGCAGTTGTCCCGGCCCCGCCGTGGTGCACGACGGCCGACACGCGGGAGAAGAGCCAGTCATGCGGGACGTTGCCGAGGAGGAAGACGTGGTCGGGGACGGACATCCCACCGAGACCGCCCCATCCTGCGGAGAGCAGGACGCGGACGGAGGCTTGGGAAGTGGCTTGGAAGATAAGCTCTGTATGGGTTGCGTTAGCTGGTGGGGTATTAACAGTAGGAAAGGGGTTGTGAACCTGTCATGGCTTTGGGATCATCGACTACGACGGATCCGAATCTAACGGGAAGGAAAGGTGAATAACGACTTGAGCGTAAAGGTATCGAGAAGCATACCCAATGTAGATCGGCGGCGGCCCCTTGTCGAGGAATGCCTTCAGATCGGCAGGTGGCTCATAGCTGGATGCGAGGTCCAAGAAGTAGAATCCAACGGTATCTGTTACGTGAGCTTCAGCTGAAATTCACCACTGTGTGACATGATGCGCACCAATATGGTTCTTCCAGTCCGCGGGCTTTTCAATGAGCGCGGGACTAATGCAGTATGTCCAAGGTATCTTCAGCCTATCTATCAGGCCAGCACCCGACCGATTACTCAGAGACTCGAGGTTCAGAACTTTGGTGCGAAACAAGTTGACGATGTCGTTCACCCTTCCAAGTTACCATGAGAGCGAATAAAGGATATTGGAGCTTTAACAGACTTACCCTTGCCACATTAAGAGATCCGCAAGAATGAAAGTGAAGAAGTTGGTAAGACCGGGCTCGGCGTTCGACTTTGTGACATTCACGAGGGGATGAGCGAAAGCTTTCGTTGGTGTCCTAAGAGAGTACGCATCAGTCTCGAGAACGTTGATGCTCACGATTCCGAGGTTACCAAGGCATGGCTATCGGGCGGTCAATGTGAGAACAGGTCATCTAGCATCATGCTCACTGAAGGTCAAGAGCAGGGGTATACCCATCGCCTCGGCGCAGTGTGTATGCGCGAACCCAGGGGGGTTCGAGATGATCGCGTCGGCTGCGAAAGGGATGTTACTTTGGTCGTCCGGCTGGTGACATGCTCTCCAGCATCCGTTGAACATCTGAGTGAGGCCTAGTTGAGTGGTCTGAGGCTGTGGCGACTATGTTTGTAGCTCACCTCTGCAAGCATCTTGCGTTTTCGTCCGATGTCTCCATTTGTGAGGGAGTCGAAGCCTGGGATAAGTCCAGGATCTAGCCGGGTAAAGTTCACGAGGACTCTCGGATTGAGACAAGTGGATACTCACTCTTGACCATGTAACTCATGAGTGCTTGCGGGTCACCTCCAATGTCGAAGAACTCTAGACCAGACTCCAGCACGAACGAACGGAACGTCTCATGCGTCGCGACCCGAACGCGGTGGCCGTCTTCTATTAGTCTTCTTCCCAACGCAACGTAAGGTTGTACATCGCCTAAACGGTGAGCGCATATAGTCACAATCAGCAGGAATGCGCCGTGGATAGGAGATGCTCACCCCGACTCCCTACAATCATGATAACAATGCTCATAGGAGGCACTTCTCTCCAGTTCTCCTCGTCGACTGCGAACTCTTGAACATCTGGTGCGTACTCTTGCGGAAGCTCGGGCAGAGCTTGGGTCAGCTTCAGGGAAACGACAATCCGTCCATCGTCTGTCAGTCTGGCATTCGACGATAGACCTTCTCCGATGGCTTCGTACTCCGCATAATCTACAAGACATTATCAGAAGACATCAACCACGTCGATGGAGGAATGAGCACGTACGGATCTGTGGGTTTGTGCGAATGGTTCCAAGCTCAACGTCCCGATAGAATTCCGCTTCTTTCTCCGAGCTTGCTGGAGGCGATGGAGGCGCCTTTGAAGTCGACATGAGGGGTGTAGACAGTGGTGACGGGTTGAGCTCGGCGTGCAGTGTAAGGTCTGAATGAGCTCCATGGTCCCTGGATGGGCGTGAGGTGTACAGTACGTCACCGAGGCCAAGTAAAGTATGTCTCCGCTTCGAGGCGCGCGACGCGTGGCGGCAGCTATAAATAGCACGTGCGTTCGCTCCTCCCGCGCACCAACATCGTGTAAGCTCCATGTTCAAATTTTTCGTTGATGTACAGCGAAATACAAAATGTGTATGATAGGGCCAGAAAAATAGAGATGCGAAGGAACGGCGATGTACACTAAGACTATTTCGTACGAAGTGCAAGAGAGAAGTCCGAATAACTTGAGATCAAAACATTGCGATAGCGAAGCATGAAGATGATATATGAGTACGAAGCTGGATCCTCCTATCTATCAGTGGGGTTAGATCTATAAAATCTGGGGAACATGATAGAACGAGTGCGGGCGCGGACCGGGCTCGGCGGGAGGTCCAACATGGTGATGGCGCTCCCATAGATGGACTCGTCGCCATCATGAACAGTGAGGCAGTGGTTTACTGTCCGATCCATGCTCATGTACATGCGTGTGATGGTGACCGGAGGGATAACGAGGACCAAGGCGTAGGTTATCTGTAAAGAGCGCATGGTGCCTACTTTGGCCTGAATGGTGCAATTAAGATACACGAGAAAGTTTCTGTGAAAGCAAGTAAGGAAATAGAAGCGATGTGAAGGAAATGGATATCTCACATGACGAAGTATATAAACGAGTCCCGTGCAAGCACCCGTAAAAGTCGAACGGCAGGCCACTCCTTGTGTTTGGTTTGGATCACATGCTGAATCGCTTTTGAAACGGCCAGAACCGTCAGTGAAAAATCAAAGATCATTACCGGGACCCTGTGAGGTGTTAGAGCGCAGTCATATACTATCGACGCGAACCTCACCAGAAGCAGAAGGCCAGTGTCGTGGCAGAGTGGGGGAAATGCGACTTGCAGGAGCCATTGATGAAGTGGACACCTCCTGTAACACCCAAGTCAGGCTCTATTCGCATCGACTATGGACAAGGCTACGGAATATTGAGACAAAATAATCACTAACCAAACATGACCGTGATCTGGGCAATGCCGATCATCAGAAACAAAGCCAATACGACCGTATAAGCCACTCCGACGGCCCAGACTATGTCGTTTCCTGATAGAGTTGAGGTGGGAAGATGTTAATGAAGAGCCAAGATACGCACTATAGCTGTAGATGGCGCAAACGCGCTGGTGGAGAACCACTTCTCGAAGGATGAGTATACAAACAAGTTAACCAATCTGGGACTGACTTCCTACGTTCGCGACAATTACCATGACTATGGGAACGTATAAGAGACCATCAACGACAACAAGGTTTGCACGTACTGCATACATATGTGACTACACCGAGGCGACCTAAACCAAGGCAGTGAAGCGTCTTTAGAAGCATAGCGAACAGTAAAAAAAATCGCAAACGCACATCTGCAGTATTCGTTAGTCACACGCACGGTTTAAAGAAAGGAAAAACCGCACCCAGCTGCTGATGTTCCCGTGTGGAAGAAATTCACTTCACGATCGCGTTCAGTACCGGTTAGTGAAGGCCGTAAAACGTACGCACGAAAGTTCTGAAAGAGAACAGCGAATAACGCGACATAACGGTTCTTCGTCATGGTCAGTGGAGACTTGATGCATCGAATCAGACGTTAAGCTCTCACCAGAAGGAACGAGATCCTGAATCGCGTCATCTTGCCTCCCTAAAGACACAATTACTCCGCAGTCCCCAATAAAGCCACCGTGTCGCCTACCCAGATGTTATCGACCTGTAGGAAGCAGCCATCAGACAACGTGCTATTGTGAACCTACGAATACTGGACGCACCTCATAGCGAAACGTGAGCACTGTAACATCCACGGTCAGTTCCAACGCGTTTGGCAAGAGCTAATGATGGATTGATACTGACAGTAGTCCCAGGCATAAAATGCGGCCGATGCCACTGGGTCAACGAGAGTGATGCGTCAGTCCCAACGGACCCAAATCCCACATGGCGCCGAAAGCCACTCACCCGAGACATAGCGATAGAACTGAAGCACCTTCTCCGGGTCCCAATGCTCGTGATGCTCGTGGATTCTCACAAGCATGGCGGGAGAGTGCGGTTTAGGACGTTAAAGAGAGTTAGAAGACCGCAAGTTCATGGAGGAGAGTGGAAGAGCGATATGCGGGCCCGAGGCCTCAGGGTACCGGTACAGTAAGCGGCAGCAGTAATTAATGGGGGTGACGAAGGGTGACCAAGCAACTGACAGCCGTCTCCCTGGGCCCTGGCGGCTCGGACGGTCAGAGCATAAAAAATTAAGTGTGCAAAAGGTACATGCGGCACACGAAAACGTCATGGCAAGTCTATTCTTTTAGCCCAGAGCATTCTGCCAGATCAGCAACAATATTTCGTGCCGTGGACCGCCGGCGGTGCCTACCGCAGGCTGCATGTCTCCGGTGGCCAATCGAAGGAGGCGAAAACACTGGGTACAAATTACTGTTTTGCATCGATCAAAACAAGATCAAATTGTGATCAAAATTATATATATTACGCTAATATTGCTGTCAACAATACATGAGCATTATTTAGAATTTGGTAAAGGTTTATTCCTGTATAAAATATGGGCAAAACAGGAGCAAGTGCTGTTATTTTGCCAATGCCAATACATAGGAAATAAGCATGGTATTGGGTCTAGGTTAATTGTGGAAATATATAATATAATGCATCCATTAACAACATCATATTGCCAACAGGTTGCTGTTGTTTTATTGCTGGCACATCTTAGACTTTCATTATCATTTTGGGGCAGACAAAAGCTTGACACACAAAAATCAAATCATAATGTTACCAGTAGCATAATGTGATCAAACTGCCACAAGCAGATTTGAGATTTTATGAAGACAGATATTTACCAATACGTGAGAGAGAAAA
>NW_006913054.1:2988865-2989872 GCF_000271625.1 Coniophora puteana RWD-64-598 SS2
CTGGGTACAAATTACTGTTTTGCATCGATCAAAACAAGATCAAATTGTGATCAAAATTATATATATTACGCTAATATTGCTGTCAACAATACATGAGCATTATTTAGAATTTGGTAAAGGTTTATTCCTGTATAAAATATGGGCAAAACAGGAGCAAGTGCTGTTATTTTGCCAATGCCAATACATAGGAAATAAGCATGGTATTGGGTCTAGGTTAATTGTGGAAATATATAATATAATGCATCCATTAACAACATCATATTGCCAACAGGTTGCTGTTGTTTTATTGCTGGCACATCTTAGACTTTCATTATCATTTTGGGGCAGACAAAAGCTTGACACACAAAAATCAAATCATAATGTTACCAGTAGCATAATGTGATCAAACTGCCACAAGCAGATTTGAGATTTTATGAAGACAGATATTTACCAATACGTGAGAGAGAAAATGACAAAACCTTGACAAAATCTCATCAAACAGTATATATTACTTTCAGTCTGCAAATGGTAATATGTTATTGATATCCAAGTTATACATGGAATACTGCACTGTGGTATATCCTCACTGAATGTAGTGTATTGGTAGTGTTAGTATAGGATATATCTGCAACATCCTACCTATAACAAAATCTTGTTAATATTTATAATTGGGAGGAGGGTTTTGATTATGACACTGCATTGACATGAGGTTATATTCTGAGAAAGGCCACAGTAGTAATATAGTTAACCTATTGACAAAAACACATAGAAGATCATTAGTAAAGTATTGAGTCTACCAAATTTTGTTGTTCTGTAAATGTTTTGGATACGGTAAATTGTAACCAGTGTTCTATCCATACTCTTTCATTGGCTTTAGGAGTAATATTGACCAAAAGCACAACCTTGAACATTATTGGCTGCAAACTATTCATTTAAGCTAATGAGGTGTTATTAAGGTTTAATTTGAAAAGCTATTGGATTGAATATGGATAGAACACTGGTTACAATTTACCGTATCCAAAACATTT